>NC_056728.1:1220214509-1220328004 GCF_019279795.1 Protopterus annectens | reverse complement strand
ACAAACTTACTTGGCAACACTGAGAGTAGAACCCGTACCTTGGTACTTATTGCCACTAATGTGTTTGGCCTTAATTGCACACACCACAGTTTTAGGATGAGGCTTGTCCAGTTTATTGTTAAGTGAAGAACATCACCAAGCCTTGTACAGTATGGTAATGGTGGATGTACTGGGTGTTAATGAACAATACCTAGTATGACATACTGTCATATACACATTGGCAAACACATAACAGTCATAGACACATCTAACAGACCTGGGTTAAGCAGTTCAAACTACCTTGTCAGTGAGTCCATTCTGTTACACAGAATTTGCACACAGCACATGCATCATTGGGATAGATAGTGTAATCATTTACCTGCATGGTTGATGTTGACAGCAGTCCTCATACAGTGGACCTTGGGACATGTACTGGGGGTACCATGGTGTAAAGACAGTATACCCAGCACCCACACCCCACATTGGATATTGTACTCACTGAAAACCACGATAATGGTCTGACATACCCACAATCACCCATTGACCAGGATTGTCTATCTAATCTGTGCTACTACATGGATGTGCATTTATTACACATGCCACAGGAATAGTATGGTGAGGGTTTGTCATGGCTCTCCTAATGTCAGCAACATCACTATCCCTTACAATGTATGGCAAGGTTTATTGTATTTGGAGAATGTGGCCTCAAAATGCTGTCTCCTACAAATATTTACACTTGCACACATACACACACTTGCCAGGACTCATAGGGTAACCCATGCCAGTCTATCCATTTGTAGAACAGTGTTATGTTGATTCTGCAAGCTCTATGTAGCCCATGTGGTGAAAAATGTAACAAGGCACATTTAATGTTAATTACAGCAGCAGCCATTTCTAAGTATGGCAATGGGGTGGTGTAGTGGGTGAGAAGGCTCTCAGGATATTGTCAGCTACAAGTTTGCAAACACACAGACACTGTTATTCTCTATAATGCACACTGACACATTTTTCAGTACTGGGGTCCATAGGTACAGGTGTTCCTAGGTGTGTACCAGGCTAATGTCCATGGAGAGATGAGAAGAGTAGGGCATGTGGGTACACTGGTATCATGCCACCTAACATTTGTCAGCAGGCCATCTATCAACTCATGCTACTTGAGTGGTCCCCAGGGTGACAGTTAAATTCAACATCCATTCATCTGGTTTTCTCTTGCAGAGGGCCAGTTAGGTGCGCCGATTGACATGTATGCAACATATATTATATGCCATGGCCAGTGTCTGGGATAGAGACCTGTACACAAGCATGTTCTGTTGACTGTGGTAGTCTGGTTGAGGTATCCATGGCATGTAGTGCATACATGGTGGGTTTTCCTAGCTGTGGTATTCATAACACAGCTGGGCAGACATGTCAGTGTCAGTCAATCATAGAATGCCTGTAAGCAGCCAAGATGGATACCTCACATCTGCACATGTGTACAGGGGGCAGACAAAAATCAACTAGCCAACAGGTTATGCATTAGGATGAATGTTTTGACAGGCATCTGACACTGATAACTATGCCATTACTACATGACAGCAGCCCTCAATGACATGTCCTAAATACATAGTAGTCTACAGTTAATATCCACATATCAGATCAATATCCAGCAGCAGATAATTAATAACATACAGCTCACACACCAAGAACATGATAGTCAGTACTCAGAGTCCAGCTTTGCATGCAGGCATGTATGGTTCCAGTACTACAATCTGCAATCTACTCTTACTTGGAAAAGCACTGTTAAAAGTAGTAATGTAATGATACAATACATGTGAGTGTGACTGCATATAACATGGGATACTACTGATGTATGAAACACATAAAAGAGAAAAGATTGTTGTACTAGCCATGTATACTCAGGTGTCCCATACAGTATACTCACACCCCTTGCTACTGTAATGACAGCACATAGAAGCATGTTATGTACATGGAATTAAATACACTTATTAAAGGTGTCATTACCCTTCTATTTTATCAGACTGGAAGGTGATCACTGGTTACCAGGGCTGAGTGATGCTTAGCAGGTGTAAATGTAAATGCTAAGCACATTTACACACTGGTAAGCAAAGCCTACACAGTGTAAGCACTTATTCATTTAACTGTACGTTAGCAGCACTTGCCATCACAAAAACCCTCACAAACCTGCTTAAAACTGCTCAAAACTACATTAACCACTCCGTATCCAAGTCCTTGTTCTGTCTAGCAACAAAATAAACAGCTCTTGAACCCAGGACCCTGTACACTATAGTTACAGCAGTTAACCACTAAGTCATCAAAGCTGTGAAGATGCCTGTTGTGCTTTCAAATATATAATTCAATACATATACTGAATAGTAGTGAACTACTGCTTTGACTACTACAATTGTTTAGTACTTGTAAGTGAAAATAGTGTTGAATCAGCCATGTTTTTATATCTTATACACATATCAGATAAATATGGTGGGATACATCTTGGAAGGTATATACAGCACTCATGTTTACACATAACAAGGATATGGATATATATATATATATATATATATATATATATATATATATATATATATATATACATGTACATGCACACATATGTATATATATATATATATATATATATATATCTTATATATATATATATATATATATGCGTGTGTGTGTGTGTGTGTGTGTGTGTGTGTGTGTGTGTGTGTGTGTGTGTGTGTGTGTGTGTGTGTGTGTGTGTGTGTGTGTGTGTGTGTGTGTGTATGTATATATATATATATATATATATATATATATATATATATATATATAGGAGCACTACAGAATCCTGAAAGCCTAAAATCCTGGAGACCAAAATCCTGAGACCAAAATCCTGAAAGTTCAAAATCCTGAAAACACACAGAATACCAACACTTACTATATTCCAGCACAAGTACACACAGAAACAAATAAAACATAAACCATATTACTCTTCTCCAAGTATAAAGCAGGGGAGCAAGCCACCCTGCATGCCCACACCCCTGCTACTTAAATATATACTTTAATACACTAAGTGCAATCTTGGAGTTGTTATATTTAAGTAGCATGGGGTGTGTGGGGGGGTGCAGCCCCCCATATGGGGGGGTACAAGGGGGCTTGCCCCCCTGCATATAGTTGAAGGGTAATATGTTTCTGTATGTACTTGTACTGGAATATATTACGTGTTGATATCCTGTGTGTTTTCAGGATTTTGAGTTTTCAGGATTTTGAACTTTCAGGATTTTGGTCTTCAGGATTTTGGGCTTTCAGGATTATGTAGTGCTCCTATATATATATATATATATATATATATATATATATATATATATATATATATATATATATATATATATAAAACATACATCCATAACATGTAGTGGAGTCAGACCTCAGCCTCTTAGTGCAAGGGAATGTAATGTAAGTATTGCAGGTATATATGTAGAATGTTGCTACAGTAACAGGGGTTGTGTCAACAGACATGTTCCCTGGGATTCAGTAAGGTTCTGTGCAAGAAAAGCTTATTCCTGCACGGAAGTGACCATTTTGGAGCAGCACGGTAGCACGCCATGCATAGTAATTGAAGGCAGTCTGCTTGTGCTCCTAAAAGGACACGGAGTGTGGACGAGTGCAGGGGGTGTGTCTGAGAGTAGAGCTCTCACAGTACACATGCCCCTGCACTCAGGAAGTGCCATTTGGCAATAACAATGAATGAGATTGCTCATATAAGAGGTTACATACCTCTCAATTGTACAAATCATTGCATAATGTCCACACATTTGTTGCCCATACAGTTGCCCTGTACCCCAGTTGTACCCTAAAATCACGGGATGATGTCAGAAATGAAGCCGTGAAATAATGCCATACATATGACTGTCATACACCAAAACCATCAGAAAACCTATATTAAAACCAATCTTGTTACTCTAACAACTGTCCTAAGTTCATAAGAGCAATAATTAAAATATGTCTGTAGTTGGACCTCATGTTGTCAAGCATTGTCCAGATAATGTGCATTAAGATGTTGAGAGGTATGGAGGGTTGCTAGGATGTCTGCCAAATTTGCAGATGCATGCAGGAATCCACAGCAATAAGTGAAACCTGTCCCTTCCAACAGAAAATAGCAGTAGAACATTTTTTTATCAAACAGATTAAATTTAACAGTAGGTGCGCTGGGTTGCCCATTGCTTAGCTACACATACTGTAGCTTAAATAGCACAAGAAGATAGATATCAAGATACATACAAATTAAGCAGTAATGCAATAGTGTAGTGGTCAGACCGTTCGCCTTGCGAGCAGTCATTCCCAGTTTTATTCTCACTGTAGTAAATTCCATTTTCCATGTCAAATCACTTTATGAACAATTTTTTTGTTGTATAACCTACTAAATAACATATATTTGAAAAATGGAGTACTGCATTAAATGCAGATGTGAGGTGTCATTGTAATAATGTTGTAAAATCCACAGATAAACACAAGTGCCCCATACAGTATATGTACACATGAATCAGGGATACAAATCGAAGGTATAATGTGTAATGAATGATAAATCCATAGAGTGTCTAAATCCACCACCTTACCCAGAGCCATGTTACATTTCCTTCTAAATTAGTGCAGGGGTAATCGGTTGTAAGCAATTTTAAGCAATAGTAAGTGGGTTTAAACCTGTTTGCCCAGGGGTAAGCAATGCGCACAAAGGTTAAGCAATATTGAAGCTAACTCTCTGTAAGCATATTTAACCAGAAGTTAGCATTGCTTATCATTGCAGAAACCCATGCAAACCCACTTACAATTGCTTAAAAGTGCTTTAATCACTCTGTATCCAACAGCCACTGTTCTGCCCTGCAACAAAATAAACAGCACTTGATTTATATAACCCAGGACCCTATACACTATAGCTACAGTAATTAACCAGTAAGCTATCACAGCAGTACATAAGAGTGAGGTATCACCAAACAGATCCTCAATATAGGAAAATCAAAATTAACATGTGAAAGGAATCTATATACAATTTTATGTTGTATAACCTACTACATAACACAAATATGTGAAGTGGAATACTGCATTAAGTCCAGATGTGAAGTGCAATTGTAATAAAGTATTGAAATCCTCCAATAAACACAAGGACCCCATACAGTGTATGTACACATGAACCATGGACACCAAAAACATATATAACATGCAATGAATGATAAATCAATGCCAAACAGCAAATAGTGTGCAAATTAAAATGTGAGCAACATTAAGCATTGCACACCCCTACTTACTATGTGTAAGCAATGTGTAGGCCAGTTAAATCAGTTTGCCCATTGGTATACCTCTTTAAGCAATGCCAACCTTTGGTAAGCAAGTTTGCCCATAGCTTAGCATTTTCAAAACCGTCCAATCACAGCAAAGTGTGGGAAATCGGGCCTATTTAAACCCCACAGGTGGGAATACATCTTATAACTGGTTGCAGCTTCCTCCTGTAGGCACTATGACCAGTGTGGGTGAAGGACTGCGCTTCTTAGTGCAGCGCTGGGGCATCCAGGAGTCCAAAGTCATGGCAGGATACATTGTTAAAGACCATGACCAGAGACTGCTGCAGGGCCCAGTACCAGGGTTCCCAGTATAAAGAGGAAGCCTGGGACCATCTTGCCCATGACCTCACCAGTGCCACTGGCATCCCTCGAACTGGTGAGCAGGTCAGGCATCACTATGCTGACCTGAAACAGAGAAAGAGGGAGTTCTTGGATCAGTGGATCCAAGAAGCTAAAATACACCACGAAATAAGCAGTCAGAGGGTGGAACAAAGAGAAGCAGCTTTAAACCATCAGTTCTGTCCTGGTACCTCGGCAATTCGCCTTCAATGGAACACACTTACACACTTACACATTCTCTTTTTATATATTCATCAATAAAACAATTAATCAATCAATCAGTTCATCAAGCAATTTTAACCCTATCAACACTGTGACAAAATCCAACATATATAAACATAGAAATATTATCTTTTTTATCAAAATTAAATATTAAATGCAATTTCTAATATTACATAATTTAATTTAACTGATTCATGTCATAATAAATTTCCAAAAAGTTATGACATATAACATATGACATAAGTATTAATATGCACAATTAGAAAATATGAAATAAATATACAATAAGATTCAAAAATTGCTGCACTAGTAAATTTCATCCACTTTCTAAATTCATTCCAACAGGAAATAATGTGTGATACCCTATAATCATCCTCTGTTCAAGCTTGTTCAAAGCAGTTTTGAAATTTCCTATACAAAGATGAGGTCTGGCAAGTACACTAAATCTAAAACCTTCACTGTTGCCATTATGTGTATTACAAAAATGAGTGGCTACTGGGCTCTCCATATTACCCCTCCTGATGTCACTCAAATGCTCCAAAATGCGAACCTTAACCCTCCTAGTGGTCTGACCAATATACCAAGGCCTTCAAGTAATACAACAGCAAAGGAAGACAGGGTCAAAGGATCATAATCAATCAACAGTAAGTAATGCAGATGCATAGTTCAGCAGCCTCCAATTACACTCTGTACTCTACCCCTAGGGAGAAAAGAATTAAGTTGCCGCAATGAGGATGTATCTGTTTCACAATGCTTAATTGAAAACATCACCATCACACTGACAAACAGAACAGTTTGTATGACAGTAAGCACTAGGCCACCAATGTTCCCAAGGTGAAATGTATGAAAATGTGCAGCCATATACCTTAAGATGGCTTACTACCGATATCCTTCACATGTTGTAACAGCCTAGGTTATATATGGTGCATACCACTCCCCCATAGATTGACTTACAGGGACATATAACACTATTACATACACTGACCTCTGGACTGCAGAAGGGCACACATGTCATGTGCAGCTGTAGCCCACATAGATATGGACCCTACCCTACAATATGTGTGGGGACCCCAGCCACATTGCAATGATGGCAGGAATGGCAGTGCAATATAATCACAGGCCACTACAAAACAACCTCTTATGTCGCATGGACAAAGCCTGGTATATAGGTGGAGGACAGAGGCTGGAACACAGGACCATATTTGAAACAGTGTTGTTATACACTGAGAAAGTTGCTGGTGTTACAGGATAGTCTGCAACATACCCTTAGTCAGGAATATGAAGTCAGAAACACAAATGGATGTAGCCATGTACTGATAGCATTCAACAGACACAATGCCAGTGATATATCTGACACAAGACCTGTGTGGTGAACAGACAAAACTTAACAGGCAATCCTCAGACCATCATGTGGACAGGCCCACAGTTGAGAGCTATGCAGACAGACTGCATTCCAAGCTAAACTAGTATGTACACACAAACCCTGTAACACTGGTGCTATACAGTGCATTTAACAACACTACTCACACTGTCTGTAGGTCTTGAACCTTATACAAATATGTAGCTGGCCTGAGTCTGCAAGTCCTCTTGTAAGAAGGTTTGCTATCTGCTGTCTCTAGCACTGCTGCCCACACACAGGAAGGATACAGGAATGGCAAAGGCACCATGCCCACATGATTTAGGAATTTATAGTAGTGGGTTGTCATGACAGTTGTAATTGGAAGTACTACACAGCATGCTGCATGCAGGTAGCAACTGGTAGACACTGAATGGTGCAGAGGCCATCACCTGATCATGTGTATCACCTACAAAATCCATGCTTCAATCTATTCAAATCAGCTCAATTCATTTAGTAAAGAGAGACTGAGATAGACAGAGAGGGACAGCGAGAGAGTGAAAAAAAAAAAGCAAATGCAAAAAAAAAAAAAAAAGACATCCATCCAGCCATCCACACAGCAAACTATCCAGAAGAGACATCATCCCCACAACAGGTATGTGAAGTATATATGCATGTAATTGAATGTAGTACTTGGCCCATAATAATGGGATATATGATGTGGAATGATTTATATGTGACATCAGGTGTTGTTGTAATGATGTCCAGCTGAACAACTGCTATGGACAATAGTGTCTGTCCCTGTGGGCAGTGGGCCATACCTGTCAGTTGTGCAGATCAGCAATGACTGGCAAGATGTAAGCCATCATAGTGTGTGTTGTGTAATGCAAGACATGTATATTAGTGTGGCCAATACTTGGTGGTAGAAGTAATGCCGTTATGATGGACATGTGGGTTCCAGAGCCCACCACTTGCAGGACAGTCATGTTAACATGTAAAGTAGCATGCAGAAATGCCATAGGTGTGTAATAGGCTTACCTGCAATCTGTCCCTATATATACTGCCCTAATGTTAGGCTGTGTCCATGTGTGGCACTTGTCAGTGTTGTAGCAAGTCAGAACAGTGCAGCTGTGCAGGAAAGAGAGTTAGAGAGTGTGGACCTGATGTCTGAATGTACCCCATCTATATATATATGTATATGTATATGTATATATATATATATATATATATATATATATATCTACATATATACAAACACACACACACATATGTATATAAATACATGCCCCCTACTTTTGCATGACAGTGCTGCATGATATGTGTGGGGGTACATCACAAATATCAATACACACACACACACTCACACACACACATATATATATATATATATATATATATATATATATATATATATATATATATATATATACAGTAGTAAGTGTGTGCAAAATAGATGGTTATGTTAGGTGTGAACCCCATGTTGGGAACACATTGCCCTTGTTTGTGAAGGTGGGATTGGGAATCTGGGGAAGGATAGCAGGTATATCTGTGGAGGTGGGTTTGGTTGGAAGATAGAGAAGACAGCCTACAGGGTGGTATATAACACATGTAATGGGTAAACACCTTGGATGGGGAGTGTCATCTGTGATGTGGGAGCCCCATGAACCCCCATATGGAAACACTGGGACCAAGGACCCCACCCATGGCCAGTCACATCAGCTTCACAGCCCTGAATGTGCCTGGGCTGTAGGCTGAGCAGGAGGAGCATGCAGACCCTGTGAGTGTGTACTCAAGGTGTTTAAGCACATCCCCCAAGTCTCTGTGGAGCTCGCTATATACCAGACCCTGGACCTGACCTCAGGTGACAGGATCATATCTGTGTGTGCTCGCAGGGTGGTGAACCCCTTCCCCTGAGGTGGTTCTAACTGAATGTAGTGCAGAACCAGTAAATGAGGAGGGCCAAGGGTGGGTCCCACATGTGATGTGGCCTGGTAACATGGCCAGATGAGGTGGAAGAGGTGGTTCTGCTGGCAACTGTTTCCTAAACATGCTATTGTGTCACTGTTGTAGAACATATGTGGGTAGTAATAGTCCACACATTCTGGGATCATGTTCAACAGCATGCATAGATATCCCCAATAACACAAAACAACAGATGTGCAGCAATCACATAGCAAACAGAACACATGCATATATGGAAGCATAGTGGCCTTTACAATGGCATGCAGGTGACATTGTCCGTAACAGGCCATCAATGATAGTGTCCCCACAGGGAACATGACTGCAAACACATAGCACAAAGTGTTGTACAATACGATATATGTCCCAATGGTAGGTATTCTGTAGACATACCTGTTGAGTTGTGTGATCAGATTGTTGTTGCAGATATGGTGGGGGGGAGACAGAGATGTGTATTAAAAACTATGATAACCTTGCTGTATGAAGTCTTCAGACCTGTTTCCATCTTTATGTCTTTCAGGCAAGATATCCAGGGATAGGCTTCCCATTTATACAGTGGAGGAGAATGATGTGATCATCTCACACCTAGTGCAGCACTACCAGGTGTTGTTTGGCTGAACAGCCCATGATCGGCAGGAGCAGACCGCCCTGTGGAACGATCTTATCCACAGGGTAAATGATGTCGGCCTACATAACTGCAGTTATGAGCAGGTACAGCATTGATGCACAGACCTACTTCACCATGCCCATTGGCATGCTGCTGCAGTCAGGGGGGATCAGCTTGAAACAAGAGGGGTCATGCCATCCAAGCCCCCTGACACATGTTGAGGAGCTCATTGCCAGCCTCGGGGCACATGCCTGCCCGCAGACACAACACCTGGCCGAGAACATAGTGGAGGTGGGTGCTAACCACACAATGGCAGAGGAGCATGCAGGTAAGGCCACAGGGCACATCAGTAGACCACTGTTGTGTATCCATCCACATCTGTACAGTCAGATCACGCATATGTGAGATGACATATATACAGTCTGTTGCTGCGTAGTAGTAATAAACAGATGTGCATAATCTGTAATATTGTGGGCTTGTACTGTTGATGTACTGTAATGCTGCACCCACCCTGTATTGATGCCACAGCTGTGGCTACTGACATCACATCTCTCACACACTTATATAGGTCCCTCTCGTATACCTCCAGGGCAGCAGCCTGTAGCTGTGAGTATGGTGTTTATTCAGGCTTGTCAATACACTGGTCATGTTATGGCCATGGTATATTCCATGCACACATTTAACACACCTACCCATAATGCATGCTGTACGTGTTCACATATTGTTGCTGTTAACTGCACTGCATCACAGTAGTCACCGTGATGGTGTATCTAAAGGGTATGTTAGACTCCTGCAATATAAGTAACATCTTGTCATTGCAACATGTGTGCACAGAGATGAACATGATGGTGGGACAAATGGCCTACATTAGGGACATGTGTGAAACATCACCTTTATACAATGCTACAACAGTGTATATACCAGTATTACAATGGCAACTGTTACAGATCTACACTACGGCATATCATAATACTGCAGTCCACAACCCTTACAACCTGTAATGTGGTCCTAACATGAGCAATGAGTGTTTAATATGGAATTTTATGTTAGGACAGCAAATATGGGGAATACATACCTTCACAAACACTGGAATGATATGTGTGCATACACTCCAGATAAAATATAGTGGAAGCAGCTGTTGAGGTACTGACCACATGCATTCTTCATGAGAATGCACCTTCCAGCAAGTACATGTCCCCAATGTCACAACAAGAAATGGTCTGCTGTCCAAGATGTTTAGCCATCAAATTTGCCCACTTACCTGCAACAGAGGCAGCCATGGTTTGCACACATCTTACATGCCATGGCATGGACCCCATACCCAACAGGTAGCAACCAGGAGTTGGACATGTAGCCATACCTCACCATTGCATATACCATGGCAAACAGTGCAGACAATCATGCATGTGGCAAGGATGTATGGGACAGGAATAATGTAGGAAATATGCAGATGGCCATCCAAGACAGATGATGTCACATGTAGCAAACCAGTCATGCAGGCTGCCTAGTAACATGCCACAACACTGAGGAAGTTGCAGGAATGTCTAGCAAGTACTAGCTCTGCAGTACCCATGTCAACAATTGCATGGACTCTGCATATGTGTGGTCCATGGGTTAGGGGAATCAAATGGGACAGCTGTACCACAGGAAACATCAGCCAGGCCTCTCTACAGGTAGTGTATGCATAACAGAAAAGGTCCCCAAAAGGCATGCATTGCAATGTGTACTGGTGTACCAAGACCATGTTGGAAACCTACAGACAGTATCAAGTAAGATACATGTGCTGCACAATCAACACCTCACCCCACCTCAGGCCCACCATCCCCATCTGTATGTTGCTGGTGCCAGTATACATCTGTATATTTGCCATTCATTAGCTGGGACTAGGCTGCTACACATGGTGTTCAGTGTTTGGGACACTGCAAACTGACACATGTGTAGGCCATAGTTGTCAAGCATCTGCAAAATGACTGAAGGTGGGGAGGGGTGTCATCATGACTCAATGGTGCACTGCAACAGCGATCCAAAGGATGCTACAAATGACTGTATCTGCAGACAGTTAGGGTGAAGAACTGTGGCAGACATAACCCTGGCTCCACAGCAATAGTGACAGCACTGTGTGAACTCCAAGGAATGTGCACGAGTTGACCTTGCAATCATGCAGAGTTGGAGGACATGTGTAGGGCTGACTGACCAAATACTGGCAAATCCAGATGGCCCATGCTATTATACCCATGACAGGAATAGCGGCTGCTGTAGTACACATAACAGTAGGTGCAACAAACCATCATGATGCACCCACAAAGTGTATGCATCTCAATCAGCATCAGCACAACTAACACATTTGTTTGACACTACATTTGATTGTACAGGTCATATGTCACATATCAGGTTCATGCGATGTTAACATATGCAGTAATGTGGTCCCATGGCATATCAATGAAGAGGGCACCATATCAATATGGATGTGTATACTCCCCATAGCCATGGCAAGGTTTGATGGTTGTCAGTGTAATTGTATTGTATTGGCCATACATGCACCACTAATGACATCTGTAAATCAGACATCAGGCATTCACAAATGATATCTGTCCACATATCATCCCAGGTGTGTGTCGGACAAACACATAGAGGCTGTGAGCAGCAGAGCAGACATAACTGACACAGTAATACACATTCAGCAATGGTGTGTACATATATGAGGTATGGTGCACAGTACATGCCAGAGTGCCAAACAGGTGCACAGCAATACTGTGTACATGGGTGCAGTGTGTTCCAGGGGAAGGGGCATCACCTACTAACACAGCCCTTGCATCTCACACATGTATACTGTTGCTAGCATGGATTGACTATAGCTGCACTGCATGTTGTTGAGTACCATATGTCATGCATCTTGACAGATGGGTAATGGTTGGTCTGTGTGTAATATCTTCATGCAACCTCACCTTTAAGTGTGTGTGTGGGGGTGGTGGTGGTAGGGTTATTAAGTGCAATCTGGTGGAGTGGAGGGGGGTTAATGTATGTAGGATGTGTGTGTGTTTGTGTGCGTGTGTTTGTGTGTGTGTGTCCATGTATGCACATGTGTGATTGTGGGGTTGTTCATATCTCTCGACTTCCACTTGAAATAGTGCAGTACATGGACAGACACATGAGACACCAGGAATACTTGTCTGACATGTAATCTCAGGACAGCTGATAGTATAATAAGGTCTGTAGCATGGAGCATGCATTGGGAGGGAAACTAGACACCAGATATACTGTTATAATTGCAGTCAACAGAAAGGTGAAAGAATATCCATGTATGCAGCACTACAGATGCATTGGAAAATTACTAGACAACACCAGTGAGTGTTTCCAAATATTACTGTTGTCCACATAATAAGTTAATAAAGCAACAGATCTTGCATCTACTGAGCAATAGTTATGTATGACACTCCAGTGCGTGACATTATTGAGTGACTGTAGTAGCCCCTAACATATAGGGGCCATGCTCACGATGTCTGGGCAAACCCAGAGTGAACACTGGATGACAGCAGTGCGTCTGTAAAACCGACTCCAATCAAGTCAAAGAGGTAATGGAGTAACAGGTCATGGTTTTTTATCCCTTGTCTAGGCAATTAGAAGAATGATATATTAATGACTGGTATTAATGAGTGTAAGTTTCCAAGTGTGATGCAGGATGGGGAACCTAAGAGAATAAACTTGGGACAGTCTGTAAACTCAGGGACAGGTAATTATTATGGTGGACTGTCAGAGTGTGTGTGTGTGTGTGTGTGTGTGTGTGTGTGTGTGTGTGTGTGTGTGTGTGTGTGTGTGTGTGTGTGTGTGTGTGTGTGTGTATGTGTGTATGCATGTATTGTTAAGAAATGATGCACAGGTCTTAAAGTGCATTTCTTGCTTTCCCCTCACAGCTGGCAAGTTGGTTCAGGGTCCCTCCTGCAGGCAGTCTGATGTTGGTGTCCATACAGACACTGAAAATGATGATAGGATTGTTGAGGCACAGGCGGGTTGTCAGAGGCCGAAACTGCGCCATCATTTGACATCCCCCTATTAGCCACCCAATCCCAGCACACAGTCACAGTGCTTATAGATACCCCATCACCTGTGGCCATAGCAGAGGGACAGTTGGTGGTTGGTGGCAGTGCACAGGACAGGTTACATGTTACATGCAGAACATCCCCATGCATGTACAGTATGGTAATGGGGGATGTAATGGTTGTTTATGGAGAATACATAGTGCGGCATGCCATTATATACACATTGACAAACACATAACAGTCAGACACACATCTGAGAGACCTGGGCCTATCACTGCTAACTACCTTGTTAGTGTGTCCATTGTGTTACAGGTAGGTTGCACACAGCACATGCATAACTGGGCTGGATAGTTTTATCAGTTACCTGTATGGTTGACGGTGACAGTGGTCACCATACAATGAAACATGGGACATGTACTGGGGGTACCATGGTGTAATGACTGTATACCCAGCACCCACACCCCACTGTGGATATTGTATACACTGGAACCCATGATGGCACTCTGACATACCCACCATCACATATTGACCAGGACTGCAATACAACCCCTTGTCCATCCCAAGAGTGTTACTACAGGGATATGCATCTAATGCACATGCCACAGGCATTGTAGGGTGATGCATTATCATGCCTCCCCTATGGGCAGCAACATCACTATCCCTAATACTGTGTGTCAATGAGTATTGTAATAGGAGTATGTGGCCTCGGAATGCTGTACTCTACATTTATACACACATGCACACATACACACACTTGCCAGAACTCAGTGGGTATCCCATGCCTATCAACCCATTTGTACAACAGTTTTGTGCTGGTATTGCAAGGCCCAGACAGTGCTTAGGAAGAAGAGTGTGGTACATGTAATGTCCGGTGCAGCAGCAGCCACATCTAACTATGGCAATGGGTGGGGCGGTGGGTGTGAAGGGCCTCAGGGTATTCCCAACTACAGGTCTACAAACACACAGACACTGATATTTTCAGTAATGCACATGTACACATTTTTCAGTATTGGGGTGCATCGGTGAAGGTGTTCATAGATGTGTACCATGCTATTGTCTATGGAGAGATGGGAAGTGTAGGGGACATGTGTACAGTGGTATCATGCCACCTGCCATGTGCCAGCAGGCCATCTATCAACAGACACCACTGGGATGATCCTCAGGGTGAGAGTGACATGCATCAGCCAATCCTCTGGGTGCCTCTTGCAGAGGGCCAGTGAGGTGCTCCAGTTACATGTATGCAACATGTATTACATAACATGGTTAGTTTCTGTCTTGGAGACCTGTATCCAAGCATGTTCTGTTGACTGTGGTAGTGTAGTTGAGGTATCCATGGCATGTGGTATGTACAGGGTGTGGAGTCCTATCTGTGGCATTTATAACACAGCTGGGCAGACATGTCAGTGTCAGTCAAGCATAGATTGCCTGTCAGTATCCAATATGGATACCTGACATCTGCACATATGTACAGAAGACTGACAGAAATCAGCTAGCCAACTAGCTATGCATTAAGATGAATGCGTTGACAGATAGACATTACTACATGATGGCAGCCCTCACTGACATGTACTATACACACAGTGGTCTACAGTTATTTTCCACATGTCAGATCATTATCCAGTAGGAAATATTTAATGAGACACAGCTCACACACCAGGAACATGACAGTTATTACTCAGAGTCCATCTTTGCATGCAGGGGTGTTTGTTTCCAGTACTACAATTAGCAATCTTCTCTTATTTGGGAAAGCACTGTCAACAGTAGTAATGTAATGATACACTACATGCCAGTGTGACTGCATATAACCTGGGATACTACCCATGTATGTAACACATTCACATGAATAAGAGTGTCGTACAAGCCATATATACTCAAGTGTCCCAGACAGTAGACTCACACCCTTGCTACTGTAATGACAGCACATAGACACATGTTATGTTAATAGCATTACATACACTTATTACAGATGTCATTACCCTGTTATGTTATCAGACTGGAATTTGAGCACTGGTTATCAGGACTGAGCCATGCTTAGCTGGTGTCAGCATTGCTGCAATATAACAGCTAAGCACATTTGCATACTGGTAAGCGAAGCCTACATGGTGTAAGTGCCCATACATTTAATCATACCTTAGCCCTGCTTAACTTCATGAAAACCCACATAAAGGTGCTTAAAGCTGCTCAAAACTGCCTTAACCACTCTGTATCCAGCAGCTCTTGTTCTACCCAGCAACAAAATCAACAACCCTTGCAGGTCTCCAACCCAGGATCCTGTACAATATAGTCACAGCAGTTAACCACTACGCCATGACAGCTATGATGACAGCTATTGTTTTTCCAATATATCTGTCATTTCACATATTGAATAGTTTGAACAATTGCTGTGACTTTTGCAATTGTGTAGTACTTGTTAGTGATATTACTGTTGCATCACATATGTTGTTATATCTAAATATACACATATCAGATAAATATGGTGTGATATATCTGGGAAGGTATACACAACTGTAATGTTTACATATGACAAGGATATGAATATATATATATATATATATATATATATATATATATATATATATATATATATATATATATATATATATATATCTGTATATGTGTAGACATATATAGATGTGTATATGTGTGTATATATATATATATATATATATATATATATATATATATATATATATATATATATATATATATATATATATATATATATATATATATATCCATATATATATGTAGATATGTATATGTGTATATATCCATATAGATATAGGTTTATAGGTTCATAGGTAGGTACTAGGCTATCAGCCCAATGGTGTAAGTAAGCCTAGCCAACAAGGTTCCCTAGCTTATGCCACCCAAGAAAGTTATTTTCCTATGCCCCTGTCGAGCAGAGCCACAGAAGTGATCTCTGGGGTGTATTTTCTATTTCTCATCCACTTATCAAGATTTTTCTTGAAGAGTGCTAATGAGGAACTTTGCTTAACATAGATGGGTAGTTTGTTCCAGAGTATGGGAAGTCTCTAGGACAGGAATCTATCCATCCAGCATGTCCTGTTTATTGTGGCAACAAGGTTTAGGTCCCTAGAGCATGTAGCTCGGAGGGATTGGGATTTCTTTAGGTCTAGCATGTCTAACAGCTTTGGGTTTGGCATAGCTTTATATGTTAGGCAGAGATCACCTCAGAGTAGGTGATATGCTATGGAGTAAACCTGGAGTTTTCTGAGATGGTCAGTGTAGGGCATCTGTTTGAGGCCAGTAATCCTCTTTGTGAGGTACTTTTGTGGCCTTTCCAGCTGCTGCAGATGTCTTGTGAGGTACATTCCAAAAGGGATGTTGTACTCTATAATGGGTCTAATGAGTGTCAAGTAGAGGGGAACAATGACATTTTTTTCCTAGATGAGAACCCTTTTGTGATGAGGTGTGCCACGTAGAAGAATTTCCTGACTACTGTGGCAATGTGATTATCAAAGGAGAGACTACTGTCCACCTGGGTCCCCAGGTCTCTTATCACACATTCAGCATTAAGTAGACTGCCATCTATGTGATAGTTCATGGGTACAGAGTTTTCACCAGGATAACAATGCACTTTTTGGCATTGAGCTTGAGGCCATGGCTCTGATGCCAGGCATCTCTCTCAGTTAGGCCCTTCTGTAGGATGTCCACATCTGGGGACTCAACTATGGCTCCTAGTTTGCAGTCTTCTGTGAACTTCATTAGCCAAAAGCCTTCTGTGTTAGCTTGTACTTCAGAGACGTAGATACAAAACAGGAGGGGTCCCAAGACTGAACCCTGTGGTACTCCACTTATCACTGGTTTGAAGTCAGATTTGGAGTCTACAACTTTTACAGTGTGGGTTCTGTCAGTGAGCCAATTGGCAACCCATCATGTGATGAAGGGATTTATACCTAGTTTAGTGAGTTTAGCTATAATTCCAGAATGGGGGATGGTGTCGAAAGCCTTGGCGAGGTCAAGATAGGTTGTGTGAACCACCTTACCCTCGTTGACAGCTTTGGTGACTGCCTCAAAGAAGTTGATCATGTTCAGGCTGCATGATCTGCCTTTCACAAACCCGAACTGGGTGGGGTCCAGAGTTTGGAGGTTACCAATGTCTTTGTTTATGGGTCCCATGATGATACATTCCATGGCCTTACAGACCAGGCTTGTCAGGCTAATAAGGCGATAGTTCCTGGGATCAGTGGTGACTCCCCCTTTGTGGAGTGGGATAACTGTTGCCATTCAGTGGGCACAAAGCCTGATGTGAGACTATGATTGAACATGGTGCTTAGGTGGGGAGCCAGTTCGTTCTGAAGTTCATGTACAATGCAGCCTAGGATGTTGTCCAAATTGTAGCTTGTATGGATGCTGTGTTTTTGGCTTTAGAGAGTGCAGCTTTTACCTGCATAGTTGTGATTACAGGGACTCTGCATTCTTCTTGTATAGTTATGAGCCCTTTAGGGGGTGAGAGGTGGGTAAAGATAGCACTGAACCTATCTGCCAGGATGTTGGCAATATGAGTTGGTTCTGTAATTTTCATGCCATTGTGCTGTAACTCAGGGCATATCTGGGTGTTGCCATTGAGATTCTTGACATAGCTATAGAATGCTTTGTAGCTGTCCCTAGAATCAGTGGCAATTTTGTTTTCATAGCTAGCTTTGGAGGATTTTATAAGGGATCTTAGCTTCTTACTGAGGCTGATCAGGGAACTTCTCCACTCATGGGATTTTACTCTCTTTTGCAGCAGCTTCTTTCTCCTGTTGTAGTGTTTTTTATGGCAGGGGACCACCAGATTGGCTTCCTTTTTTTGGAGGATAGCATCTTGGTTCTGTTTGGTATAGAACGATCTATGCACTTGTGTAAGTGCTTATAGAGTGCATCTGTGTAGATTCAGCAGTTGTAACTGTATTGTGCATCTGCATGGGTGTCATGAAGTTTGCCACTTCTGTCTTAAGAAGCATGAAGTTGGCTTTGGAGAATATTTTTACCATGATTTCCTTAATGGGGGCGGGATGTGGATATCTAGGGTGATTAGCTTATGGTCGGATCTGACCAACAAGGAGTTGACTTTAGGTGTGGAATACCAGTCACTTATGTTGGTATTGACTAGGTCTAGGATACTGTTGCTCCTGGTGGAGGTGTGGATAAGTTGATCCAGGGCATTGGAATTTATGAATTCCATAAAGCGTTGAGTGAAGGAGTTGGTACATGAGTAGTTTTCCCAGTTGATGGTGGGGTAGTTGAAATCGCCCATTATTAGGGTGTTTGGTTGAACCCTAATATTTTCCAGTATATCAAGAAAAGAGGAGTGGGAATCCTGGGGAATGGTGGGGGATCTGTAGCAAGCTACAATTTGGACTGCAGTTTTGTCCAGAGTTGGTTGCACATGGATAACCTCTGATGCATTATGCTGAGCAACTAACCTGGAGGTGTGGTTATCCTTAATGAATATGGAAACACCTCCACCTTTGGTATTCTGGTCCAGGTTAGGTGGCCAGAAAGTGTGATATGAGTTATAGACTGGTAATGCAGGGGTGCTTTCTGGAGCCTTGAACCAGGTCTCAGTCACTGCACATATATCGAAGTTCTCCATTTTAAGTCATGTCTCGAGGGAGTGCATTTTGAGATTTAGACTTCTAGCATTGAGTAGCATAACCCTCAGTTTTTGCTTGCCTGTTCCTATTACAGTGGTGAATTTGTTATTTGAATCTTGCCTATAAAAGGCACTATAGGGGCAGCAAAAGCCTTAGCATGTATCCGGAATCCCAGGGGTGACAGAATGCAGGCCATCTCTGGCAATGCATCGTGGTCTGTCGACCATGTTGCCCCAGGCAGACAGATACTGGATCCCCTTAAAAACACACCAGAATATATATGGATATATATATATATATATATATATATATATATATATATATATATATATATATATATATATATATATATATATATATACATATATGTTTAACATATGTCCAGAACATGGGGTGGAGTCATACCTCAGCACCAATAGTCTCAACCTCTAAGTGCAAGGGGATGTCATGTATGTATTGCAGGTATATATGTAGACTGTTGCTACTGTAACAGGGGTTGTCTTAACAGAAATGTTGTGTATGGGAGGTCACATCTGCTATTGACATGTACACCATCAGTTACTGACAGACATCCTAAGGTCATCATAGTACAGTACCACTGATATCACTGTAATGGTCCTGTGGAATACAGCAGAGATATGGGCAATAAATGTGGACAGTCTGACACACTCTGGTCAGTCCAGAGGTATACACAGAAGCCCTCAGTGCAAGACATGTGGACCAAGCCTGACAATATGGATGTTAACAGCCATGTAAATGGGTATATCATGTAAATACTGGAATACATATGCCCACACAGGTTATGTATTCAAACACTCCTGTCTGTCCTGACACATAATAACTGGTGGTGCAGAGGTCACATGGCCACATACTACCCACTAGTTATACATCTGTAAAGCATCCCACTGCTTTGTCAGAAATACATGACAGTTATGGTGGCCCGGCAGCAGTACATCCGGCAAATATCTGGACATAACATCACACTGGGTAAGTATACTAAGCTGCTAGGCATGTAACAAAGCACTCTGCAAACTACAGGCAGACTACCACAACATTGGCCTACATTTCTTATAGGGGAATACACATGTACCTGCAAATATAGCAGGCTCTACAGGCATGTCACAGCACAGAGTAACAGACACCTGTGTGAAAGTGCATAACCACAACCAATGTGAATACAGGCACAGCCACATATGGTAAGCTAGGTTAATATTACAGTATATGGACTGCCTGATCAACACCATCCTCATATTTGGCACTCACACGCTAACCCTACATATACTGGGCCACTAGACAGTGTGGTCCGATGCCTGTCTGTGGTATGGGACATGTGTGCGTTTGGCCCTACAAACATGTAAACGATAGGGTACCATACACTGGAGCAGCATGTAACATCAGATAGAACAAGACCAAGAACAATGACATCTACCACAGTCTGTACACAGGCCAAGGTATATATTCACAATACACACACTGTCAACAATCACCATAAGTACACAGACCTCAGTACTGTACACACAACCACAGAATACCCAGGTTATGTCCTCAAATATAACCCCTACTATACATAACATGTCTAGCAGTCTGATATCTCACTGGCTTGTTATCAGATATGATAGGTTCATAGGTTCATAGGTAAGTACTAGGCTATCAGCCCAAGGGCATTTATAAGCCTAGACAGAATGTGTTGGCTTTCGCCACCCCCTTAGATTAGTTCCCTGTGCCCCTGTCCAGCAGAGCCATTAGTTCCCTGCACCACTGTCCAGCAGAGCTACTGCAGTGATCCCCGGGGTAAATTTTCTGTTTCCCATCCACCCGTCAAGGTTTCTCTTGAAGAGTGTTAGTGAGGGGATCTGCCTGATATATATTGGAATGTTAATAAATAATGGTGTACAGAACATATGCACCTCTTACTGCATGACATATGTACAAAAGTTGACAGAGTTGTGGCTGGAGGCACAAACACAGGGCCACTATTGACATGTTGCTGTGATAACCTCATACATTTACTCTTGTAACAGGGTTTGTTGTGACATATGTCCTATGAGGGATATGAAGTCAGTAACTCTCATGGCTGTCATCATGTACTGGCTGCAACCCTCAGACTATGTTTCTGCAGTTCTAAGATAGGTAATATGTGAGTAACACAAGACACATAAGACTCCAAACACTGGCCAGTCTGCAGATAACCCTACAGGTGGGAATTTCCTCAAACACATAACACTGTCATGATTGGTATGAAATCATGTAGACCAGCCATATCCACACAAACCCTATTAAACCAACATTACTCAAAATGCAGAAGAGCAAAACTTACATTCTGTAGTCATGTCTGGAACATCCCCTCCTATTTGTTGGCCTGTTTCCACAGTGTATGTTGTTAGAAGTATATCCCACTACCATCTGTGATGCTGTTTGCCACACACCAACATGAAGACCTGTTCGCAGTGAATATAAAGGGCCAACACCCACATGATGTTCCTAGTTATAGGAGTGTGTTTCCATGCAATCGGCTATGGGATTGGTACCACAGCTGTTTCACATGCATTCAACTAGTGGAGGACTGCAATTCATGCACAGGACATCAGGTGATCATGAGCATCACTTACAAAACACAAGCTGCTGCCTAAGAAAAGCAGGTGTACTTCTCCACATCCATCAGAGAGGGAGTGAGAGAGACAGACGGAGACAAAATAAAACAGGGAGGGGGTAGGAGAGTAAAAGCTAAGCATGTTTGTATCAGATACTTACCAGTACAGGGTTTCAAACCCCTGCCTGGCTATGTATTGCTATTACATGTTTATGCAGTTATTGCATGCGCCACAGAGATTACATGTTGGGGGGCTGTCCAAAGGTATATTTGACGGTGAGTGACATCAGCAACAGTGGTAAAGGTGGGATGAGGTAGGTGTAGTACATGTGACTGTCCACAATAACAGGTGTCCAGGTCGACACAGCCACACACTCTCAGGGACTCACATTATCACAGTTGGCCGGGTCAGGATTAGACTTCCTAACTAGCTAGTTTGTCACAATACAGTAATACTCAGGTATCACATGCACCATAGAGGTTATATCGGCAAAGGATATGTCAAGATGTTTGATATCAGAAGGCATGCTTCAGTAGGCCAATGGGAGGTATGGTAAGTGTGCATGGCATCCAAATCATTATACTCCACACACACACACAGACACAGGTTTGCCAGTACTGACATGCATGGGTGCATTGCTTCACAGGTGTGTAGTGGCTGAGTGTGCCAGAAGGCTGTACAAGGCTAGGTAAAGGGTATACATTGGCATCAGGCCACATGACAATGGAATGCAGTGTGGCTCAGGGGTGTAGTGTCTGGATTGGCCCACACAGGTTGGCATTGTATTCAACATTCACTCATCTGGGTTAATATTGTGGCTGGCCAGTGCTGTGCAATGCTTGCCATGTATGTGCTCTATATTCCATAACATGGATGGTGTCTGGGATGTGCACATGTCCCACATGCATGTTCTGTGACATATGGAAGTGTACCTAGGGTGTCTGGGGCATGTTGTGTAGACAGATTATCATCAGATGTGCCATTCCTGACCTCATGTGGTGAGAACTGGCAATGGACACCAGGTTGACCCTGCACTTACATTGACAGCATGATACAGGTATTTACTGGTGTCAGTGGCATCTGTTCATACAGGACATGTGTATAAGGCATGGTATGTCCTTTGTGGGTTACATTTGTTGGCTCTACAGTTGTTGCAGGCTTCCAGTGAGGAACATAGCGAAGGAGCACTGTATGCAATGATGTACCTATTGTAGGGATGGGACAGTGTGCCATGTCCTTTGTAGTCCACTGCAAGTACACCATGGTTACTATCTGTGAGCACTATGCAGGGAACTACCAACATAGAGGTTGTTGCCTAGTCAAGTGTGTTTGTGTATGTGACATGGGTGGAGAGTGTCCTCTGGGTAATACAAGGGTTGCCTATATTGTTCCCAAGCCATGATGTCACATGCAGGGGTATGGATTGTCTTCCCCAGCCTATCTGCTGTTTGACATCTGTTACCCTTGTAAGGTGGACATTGTGACATATAATAGGCCCACTGTATAAGAAATTTGCAAAACCCACTCTACAATGAGTTCTGTTATTACACACTCACAGCTACCCCCACACAGGATACTTATGATAAACACACACACCAAGTCTCACAGTTGCCATGTCTGGGATTAGAACTCCTACCTAACTAGTACATCACACTATAGCATTACCCAGTTATAGCACATGCCATGGAGCTTACTGGGCTACTTCTTCCCCAAAGGTGTATATCAAAGTGAATGACATCAGCAGGCTTGCCAAAGTAGGGCAATGGGATTTGTAGTGAGTGTGAATTGCCTCAAAAGCACTGATCCCTACACAGACAAACAAACACACACAAAGTTTTACAGTTGCCATGTCTGGGATTAGAACTCCTACCTAACTAATAAATCACACTATAGAATTACACAGTTATAGCACGCACCACAGAGCTTACTGGGATACTCCTTCCTGAAAGGTGTATTTCAAAGTTAATGACATTAGCAGCCCTGCCAAAGTAGGGCGATGGAAATTGTAGTGATTGTGAATGGCCTCAAAAGCACTGATCTCTTCACAGACATACACACAAAGTTCTACAGTTACCATGTCTTGGAATAGAACTCTTACCTAATTAGTACATCACGCTACAGCATTATGCAGTTATAGCACACACCACAGAGATTATAGGGTTACGCCTTCCCCAAAGGTGTATTTCAAGGTGAATGACATCAGCAGGCTTGCCAAAGTAGGGCAATGGGGAGTGTAGTGACTGTGAATGGCCACAAAAGTATTGATACACACACACACACACACACACACACACACACACACACACACACACACACACACACACACACACACACACACACACACACACACCTGGGATTAGAACTACCTAACTAGTACATCACACTATAGCATTACGCACTTATAACACACGCCACAGAGCTTATAGGGCTATTCTTTCACCAAAGGTGTATGTCAAGGTGAAGACATCAGCAGGCTTGCCATAGTAGGGCAATGGCGAGTGCAGTATGTGTGCATGGGCCATAACCCATTCATCTGGAACCAGACACAACACTCAGGTACACACAGGTTTATATTTCACAGGTACATGTATACAACTGCTAGATGAATACTGACTTGTACAGTCATGTTACACAGTTATCAGAAGCACCACAGACACTATAGTGCTGAGGGATACCAGAGGCAAATGTCTACAGTGATTGACATTTGCACATCATGTGGTTTTAGCCAATTGGATGTGTGCTGGGTGGGACAGGCCTCATGATGGGAGGCTCTTTGTCACTGTCTGTCACTCTCTTCCACACATCTATGTATGTGTAATTTCAGCCTATTATAGTGTGCTGTCCTTGGATATATGTGTGTATTCCTATCCAATGTGTGTGCAAAGCATGACTGGTGTGCAATGAGGAGTGTGTGCACAAACATCTGTGACTGTCAGATATGTATAGTTCACTGTTGTTGCCAGACATGGGCTTCATTTCTGTAAGTGTGGGAGCATGCCCAGTATGACCTGTATTGAATATGTGAATCCATTCCAGGTAGGTTGTACTCCAGTGCAGGCTTTTATGTTCTACACCTACAGCTGGCAACCTGTTTCTGTGGTATATCTGTAGATCGGTTGATAATATGGGATCAAAATGCGCAAAGGATAGTGGGTTACTGTAGGTAATTGTGTCTGTGCTGCTTCTGCTACATGGTCTTGGTGTTAGCAAATATATTCAGACATATGCACTGTTTTACACTGTGATGTTTTATGTCATCAACTATTGTCAGGTATACTTATTTGCTTGCAGTAATTTCCTGGGGAACACAGTGTGAATGCAGCTCTGTCCAGTATTGTGGTCTGCAGCCTACATATTCTTGCACAACCATGCCATTCTGGAAGGGAAGCTGCAGACACTTGCTGATGGGTCTATGTAAATGGTTCAGCACCTTGGTATAGTGGTGGATAAGGATCCCATGCTTGTACATCCATTGATGTGACAGTATGGCCATATCCTGCTGTGGCCATACCTCACAGCTGTACAAATTCACACAGGTTACCCAGAGACAGGGGTCATATTTCTGGACATTACCCCTTCACATTGTGGTTTATGAGCAGGTTTGTAGCCACCCATTCCTGTGTTTGCAGGCAGGGATAGTATGTGCACATGACTGGTTTCAGACTTCACACACTCCATACCGTCCCATGCTCCTACCCCTTTGTCTATTATTCTATCCTCTTCCAAACATTATGTAAACATTATCTGATAAGTTCCCTATAGTTATCACTTCATCCCAGCAGTAATTTGGTGTTGGTCCACAGTTCATGCAGTAGGACATGGTGGACATGTTACTGGGATTTGTTAACATGGCCTTGCATTTGGGTTCTGTGGACTATGTTATGTTGTTATTTGGGAGTCCATGACATAACATACATTGACAGTATGGGTGAGACACAGGCCTTTTGCAGAGGACTGTAGGGGATTTGGTAGTGATGCAGGCCAGCTGTAGCAGGCCGTTGCATTGTGTAACTCCTACAGTCCCAGACTGCAAGACACTATATTCCCTTGAGGTGACAGGGTAGGTGTGCGCAAGGTGTTAATGCCAATACTTTCTGTCATTATTGATCCAGTGGTGTGGATACTGGCAGGGTGCTGCTTACAGCTAGGGACACACCTGCATGGGAGACCGCTTCTGCATGCTGCATTCTGTGGCTATTTGCCATACAGAGGTGGGGGTCATAATGTACTCATTCCCAATAGCAGGGATAAGACCTGTGAGGTACCTGTTGGTGATGGTGAGGTGAACTGGGTGCCTGTCCTGTTGTAGTCTGTCTGTGCTATGGACACTACTTGCATCTGACTCACAGATATACATGAGGCATTCCACTTATGCTGGCTTGTGCAGGGACATCAGCAGTTTCTCAATACTTCATACCTGTGACCTTTGTGGTCTGCCAGTGTTTGGCCAGATGACATCGGTATTCCTTACTACAAACCCAACTAATGTGCTGCTAGCCTGTATGTACAATTCCAAAGGTGTGTCAATTAGACAGTAACATATCATACACTGTCTGTCTGGGGTACTTACACCTGTGTACTGTTTGTATGTCTGGGCTCACATTAATGCCATGTCCATCTTTCAGATGGTGACAGATATTACATCCAAACATTTACTATGGCTTACTGCTGGAATGTCTTTTGCTGGGTTACATTGTGTTTGGCTCTGCAGTTGTGAGAATATGGCCCTGTTATTGGCAGTACTGGCAGATGGCCACCAGGACAAACCTCACCATGTCTACATACTGACCACTCTCACACAATATACAACACACACCAACCTTACACACGGAGCCCTGCATATTGTACACATGCTATAATCTATCCTGCTACTTTGGCCAGCTCAGGTAATCTGTGCTCAACTGTTGTTATACCTACACATATATGTTACTACATTTCTACATATGATTGTGGGGGGGGGGGGGCACAACTGACAACTGTACACATTTGCTATGACTGTACTGGTATTTCAGGTACTCCATTTCATTCTCTGTATTCTGACCTATCATGCAGACTAGAGGCATATCAGTGTACTACATTTCTTGGGTTTGATTGACCTACATTTCAGTTTCAGACTTTTACCTGTCAGAACTAACATCCCACTGCCTGACCTGTTGTGGTCTATCTGTGTAGGTCTGGAGGGGCCTGTTCTCCATAGTCATCAATCAGAGGCCTTAGCACGGCCTTTGTTTGTGTTTGTCTATGCCTGTCCTGCTGGCTGAGACTGTTGTTGGGTATGTGAGCCTCCCTGATTGGCATGTGTGTGTCCTATGGATACACATTTGGCCCATCACATTTCCTGCAGTGAGTTTTGTCACCTTGTCTAGTACTGGCTACTATAGTGATACCAGTATTTGTTACAGATTTCAAGCTGCCACTATAGGTGTCTACTGTCTGCTGGCATCCCATTCAGCCACCCAATTTTCTTGCATGCTCACGTCCATACCATAGATACAAGTAACAAAACACACTAATCCATTCAAGCAAATGATAGGGAGAGTGACTTTACCTTGTGGCTGTGCCAGTATTGAGGATGGTGCTGGAGGGCTGACTATGTCAGATGCACATAATACACACCCTATACATGGTTAAGCACAGGCAGTGTCATGTTTGGCATCCTGTTTACTGTATGTGTGAGTCAGAGATAGGTGTCATTCCCTGGGTTCCTACCATGCCAGTGCATGTGCTATGAGTTACCTCTTTGCCAAGGCCTGGGCAAACTGGGCACACCTCTTTCTTCCTACTGGGGTAGTCTCAGGTTGTTCCTCCTCTGAGTCCCTCTGTGGCTGTGCAGGCCTTGGCAATGGTTGGGGGCTGTGTGGCCCTGCCCTGTGCTGTTCCTGCTGCAGTGGTTTCCGCAGGATCATATTGTGTAGCATGCACATACGATGACAATTTGGGTACATGTAGCTGGTGAGTATTGCAAGGTTCCACCGGATATGTCCAGGCACTGGAGCCATGACTTGAGCATCCCAAACACATGCTCTATTATGATTCTGGTCTCTGTGTGTACCTCATTATGGAGTTCTTGTTCGGGTGTGTATGCATTTCTGATGGGTGTCATCAGCCACAGCTCCAGTGGGTAACCAGCACCCCCCACTAGATGCCCATAAGGGATTTCCCCAAATCTCTGGTACAGCTGCATCATATGCCAAATGTGGGAGTCCTGATAGCTTCCAAGGCAGCCAGCACACACATTCATTATAATGCCCTGGGCATAGCACATGACCTTGCAGTTGATGGAGGGGAAGCCCTTGCGGTTGATGTAGACCCTACCCCACTCACCGGGTTGTGCTTTGATTTGTATGTGTATGCAGTCTATAGCACCCACTACCACAGGGTATTCTATTTGGTGGAAGAGATGCATATTGCTGGTTAATGCCTCACGGCTGTTGTGGAAATATACGTCCTCACCGGAATGTGTTGACATGGCATCCAGGAATTGGTGGAGTACTTTGGATGCTGATGCCTGTGAGATCCCCATGATATCCTCAGTTGGCCTTTGGAAGGTATCTGTGTCTAGTATTCTTAGGCCTACACCTACCTTGGTATCCACTGGGATGGGTACCCTTCTGTTGGTTCTGTGTGTGAGGCATGGCCGGCACAGCTCAACAATTTGTGTAGGAGGTCCCTGTCCACCCTATAGTGCTCCACTATCTCCAGCTCATGTAGCCCCTGGTAGGGTACCCTGGGTCTCTACACTCTTCTCCTTCTCCTCACTGTGTGTTGATCGACAGCATTCTCATCCTCACCACCCTCAGCCTCTTCCACATGTTGATTTATGAGAGCTAATGCAGCCCCTATCATTTTGTTGCTTTTGTTTGGTAAAATTTACCCACTTGTGTACACCGGTGGTATTGAGTTTGTGGGAAAAACCAGAGGGAAAGGTGTTTTATAGTAGTGTGCTGGGCTGGGCTGCTGCCTGTGTAATTGGTTGATTCTGATAGATTTCTTTTGCCAGCTATGCTAGTTCTCCTTGATTACCTTCCTACTGCTGTTTTCCCTTCCCATTGCCTTCCTTTTTAAGCCCAGGGGTGTGCCGTACAAACACAGTGCTCAGATGTGCATGGAGCTGCTATTTCCTGGTTTACTTTTTTTTCCCCTTTAAAACATGGTGCGCACACCTGCTTAGGCAATGTAAATAGTGCTTGGCAGCTTCAGACACACCCCCTTCCTTAGCTCTGCTAAGCTAAGGGCAAACTCGAGCCACAGGGCTCCAATAAGCTTACAGTATGACTGACACACCCCTCTATGATGTCAGCTAGGTCTTAGGCTTGTACCATGGTCTTCCTACACCTACACGGTTGGGTGCAGGCTAGCCATGAGGGGGAATCTGGGATTCAGTATCATTCCCTTAATTTGCATAGGATTGCCTGCTAATGCCTAGTTACAAGTCTGACACTGAGCCTTCCCCCTTAGCAACCACTATTCACTGGCCATGTTGTCTTCTGCCTGCCATTGAGTATAATGGAAAAATTGTGATTTTGGATAGAATGCTTTTTTCAAGTTTTTTTTTTTATTTTCAGGCCAATCCTGTTTGCTCACTGCTGCCTTACACTTAAACGGCCAAAATCGGTCAAAAAAAATAAAAGTTATTTTTTTTACTTTTGCAGCTGTTTTCCATGCCAATGGCCATATATTTTGCCATTGGCATGTGTTACACATTATATACACCCTTTATTTGGAGCTGTCATGGCTCCATTTTGTAGTTTGCAGAAATATACTCGGTTACTAAACGAGTACATTTCTGAAGATTACACTAGTCCTGCATGGCCAGCTGCCACCTTCCTGGATCACAAATTTACCTCATTTGCATGTTTTTTACCTGCAAATGGGGTAATTTGCATATAGGAGCTGTGTCCATGCAGGAATAGTGCAGGAGCGCTCGTGCACATCCTGGGAGCTTGTTTCTGGATCTCTCGGTGGCCATATTGCCTCCAGCATCTCCTGCACTATTTCTGCACACCGTGCAGAGCATGCTGAATCATGGGGGTTGTGTAGGAAGTCACTTCTGATACTGACATGTACGCCATCAGTTACTGACAGACATCATAAGATCATCATAATGAATTACCACACAAATCACAATAATGATCCTGTGGAATACAGCAGAGATATGACCAATAAATGTGGACAGTTTGACACAATATGGTCAGTCCAGAGGTATACACAGAACTCCTTAGTGCAAGACGTGTGGACCAAGCCTGACAAAGGGGATGTTTATAGCCATGAAAATGGGGATATCACACAAATACTGGAATAGATAAGCTTACACAGTTGATGCATTCACACCCTCCTGTCTGTCCTAACACATATTAACCGGAAGAGCAGAGGTCCCAAGCCCACATACTTCCCACTAGTTAGTGACAGACATCTTTACAGAATCACACTGCTTTTTCAGAAATACACAACACTTATGGTGGCCAGGAAACAGTACATCTGACAAATATCTGGACATAGCATCACACTAGGTAAATACACTGAGCTGCTAGGCATGTCAGAAAGCACTGTGTAAACTACTGGCAGACTGCCACAACACTGACCCAAGTTTCATATGGGGGAATACACATGTACTATAGCAATAACCCATGCCTGGGTGTGGGTAATGCTGGATTTACCCACGGTTGGCGTGGTTTGGTCATGAGAGCGAAGCCCGAGTGGCCAAACAAAGCATTACCCACACCCACACCCAGAAGTGGGTTATTGCTATTATACAATGACATTATTTAAGAAAAAAAATAATTACTTTTCTTAAATAATGGCATTGTATAATGCCTCTTTGCTGCCCTTCCGCAGCTGTCTGGTATTCTGCGGCAGTTCTGATGTACTGCACATGCGTATGCCTACACAGTACATCAGAACTGTAGGCAAAAGCAACAGAGAAAGCAAGATCTCCATTGCTTTTTACAAACTGTTTTCACTATGTTAAATGGGTTTAACATGAGACAGCTTTAAAAAGCAACAGAGAATCTCCGTTGCTTTTAAAGCTGTCTTGGTATGTTAAACCCATTTAACATAGCGAGACAGTTTTGAAAAAGCAACAGAGAAAGCAAGATCTCCATTGTTACAAACTGTCTCTATGTTAAAGGAGTTTAACAAAGCGAGACAGTTAGAAAAGCAACGGAGAATCTCCGTTGCTTTTAAAGCTGTCTCGCTATGTTAAACTCGTTGAACATAGCGAAACAGTGAAGAGTTATAGTAATGGAAAAGTCCGACTGGACCTTTTTCCATTACTATAACTCTGATTTACAACATGCAAGCTGACCAATCAGCGTGCACGTTTTTGAATATTTAATGGGGGATCGTTGTATAATTGCAAATATAGCAGGCACTACAGGCATGCAACAGCATGGAGTAACAGACACCAGTGTGAAAGTGCATACCCACAACCAATCTCAACACAGTCACAGTCACATTATGGTAAACCTAATTAATAGTACAGTATATGGACTGAGTGAACAAAACCATCCTCATATTTGCCACTCACACACTAACCCTACATATACTGGCCCAATACACAGTGTAGTCTGATGCCTGACTGTGGTATGGGACATGTCTCAGTCTGGCCCTACAAACATATACGCTGATAGGGTACCAGACACTGGAGCAGCATGCAACATCAGATAGAACAGGACCAAGAACACTGACATCTACCACAGTCTGTACACAGGCCAAGTAACATATTCACAATACACTGCTACACAATACTGACACTCTTTCAACAATCACCATAAGTACACAGACCTCACTACTGTACAGACTACAACAGTATGTCCAGGTTTTGTCTTCAAATATAAGGCCCACTATACATAAAATGTCTAGCAGTCTGATATCTCACTGGCTTGCTATCAGGTATGATGTTATTAAATAATTATATACTGTGCATATGCACCTCTTACTGCATGACATGTAGACAAAGGGTGACAGACTTGGGGGACGGAGGCACAAACACAGGGCCAATATTGACATATTGCTGGGAGAAACAGAAAATTCCTGGTGTAACAGGGTTTGTTGTGACTTATCTCTTCTGAGGGATATGAAGTCAGTAACTCACATGGATGTCACCATGTACTGACTGCAATCATCAGAGTATGCTACTGCATTTCTAAAGATAAGAAATGTGTGAGTAACAGACCACATGTAAGACTTCAAACTCTGGCCAGTCTGCAGAAAGCCCTACAGGTGAGAGTTTCCTCAACCACATAACACTGTCATGCCAGACTTTAAATCATGTAGAACAACCATATCCACACAAACCCTGTTAAACCAACATTACTTCAAATGTAGAACAGCAATACATACATTCTGTCCTCATGTCTGGAACATCCCTTTCCTGTTTGTTGCCCTGTCTCCACAGTGAATGTTGTAAGAAGAATTTTCAACTACCCTCTGTGATGCTGTTTGCCAGACACCCAGATGAAGTCCTGCTCACAGTAAAGGAAAAGGGCCAACACCCACATAAAGTGCTTAGTTATAGGAGTGTGTTTCCATGCAATTGGCTATAGGAATGATACCACAGCTGTTCCACATGCAATTAACAAGTGGGGAGCAGTAATTTGTGCACAGGCCATCAGCTGATCATGAACATTACTTACAAAACTCAAGCTGATGCCTATGCAAAACAGATTTACCTTTTCACATCCACCAGAGAGGGAGAGAGAGAGAGAGAGAGAGAAAGTAAGAAATAAAGGAAGGGAGTAAGAGCCAAGTGTGTTTGTGTATGATCTGTGGGTGGAGAGTGGTATCTGAGTATTATAACAGTTGCCTATATTGTTTACTAATCCATACTTTCACATAGTAATTGCACATGGCTGTACACATTTATGGCTGAGGATTGTCTACAACAACCTCTACAGTGTTTGAAAACTGTTGGCCTTGTAATGTGGACTTTGGGACATATAAGTCCTCAATATAATGATGTAGCAAAACCCACACTACAGTGGATCCTGTCATTATACAATCACCTCCACACCCACACAGGATACTGGTGATGCACACACAAACACACACTTACCAGTACTGAGTTTAAAAGCCCTACCTGCCTATGTATTGCTATTACACTGCTACACAGTTTTTGCATGCACCACAGAGCTTACATGTTGGAGAGCTGTCCAAAGGTTTCTTTGAAGGTGAGTGAAATCAGCAACAGTACTAAAGGAGGGGTAAGGGAAGTGTAGTAACTGTCAATGTCCACAAAATCAGGCGTCAACAAAGACAAACAAAGACACGCACTCTCTCAGAGAAACACACCCATTATCACAGTTGGAAGGATCAAGATTAGAACCCCTACCTAACTAGTTTGCTATACTACAGTATTACACAGTTATTACAAGTGCCGCAGAGCTTATAGGGCTGAAACATTATAAAGAGTTATTTCAAGGTGAATGACATCAGCAGGTGTGCTAAAGTAGGGCAATGGGAGGTGTAGTGAGTGTGAATGGCTTCAAAATCATTCATTTCCACACACACACACACACACACACACACACACACACACACACACACACACTTGCCAGTACTGATGTGCATAGGTTCATTGTTTCACAGGTGTGTAGTAGGTGAATGGGCCTGAAGGCTGTACAAGGCTAGGCAAAGGGAATGCCTTGGCATCAGGCCACATGACAATAGTCTCCAGTATGGTAAAGGGGTGTAGTCCCTGGAGTGGTCCCCAGGGGTGAGTATTGTATTCACCATCCACTCATCTGGGTTACTATTGTGGGGTGGCCAGTGATGTACACTGCTTCCCATGTATGTGATCTATATTCCATAACATGGACAGTGTCTGGGTTGTGCACATGTCCCACACACATATTCTTTGACATGTGGAAGTGTCCTTGAGGTTTTTGAGGCATGTTGTGTGGATTATCTTCTGATGTAGCATTCCTGACCTCATTTGATGAGACCTGGTTATGTAACTGAGGTTGTGCTTGCACCTACATTGACAGCATGATACAGGTATTCAGTGGAGTTAGTGGCATCTGTCCATACAGGGTATTTGTATAAGGCATGGTATTACCCTTGTGGTTTACGTTTGCAGACTCTACAGTTGTTGCTGGCATCCAGTGGGAAACATAGCAAAAGGGCCACTGTAAGCATTTATTTGCATACTGTGGGGAATGGAACAGAGTGTCATGTCCTTTTACTTGCTGGATAACACACACTCAGTCAGGAGATGTAACACATCAAAGTACTTTCTGATGTCAGTGGCACTGTTGTGGTAAACAGGTATGCAGTCCACTGCAATCACACCTTGGTTACTATCTGTGAGGCAATATGCATGGAACTATCAATATAGTGGTTGTTACCTAGCTAAGTGTGTTTGTGTATGAGAGGTGGGTGGAGAGTGTTCTCTGAGTAATAGAAGGGTTGCCTATATCATTCATCAATCCAGAATGCCACATGTAGGGCTATGGATTTTCTACATCAACCTCTCGGTTGTTTGACATCTGTTGTCCTTGTAAGGTGGACATTGTGACATATACTAGGTCCTCAACATAATAATTTAGCAAAACCCACCCCACAATGGATCCTGTTATTACACAATCACAGCAACCTCCACACAGGATACTGATGACAGACACACACACACACACACACACACACACACACACACACACACACACACACACACACACACACACACAGACACACACACAGACACACACACACACACAAACACACACACACACACACACACACACACACACACACACTTGCCAGTACTGCAATTCAAACCCCTACTTAGCTATCTATTGCTAATATCGTGTACAACATTTATCGCATATGCCACAGAGCGTATAGAATGGATGTTGTCCCAAGGTACTTCTAAGGTGAGGAGCATCACCAGCCCTTGTAAATACTAGAATTGGGTGATATAGTGGGTGAGAGACCCCAACAATAATTTTACCCTACACACCCATTTAATTTACCAGGAGTGAGGTTCAAATCTCTAACAATCTTTACGGACCATCATGTTACACATTTCCCACATGCACCACTCACTTAACATGGCTTAGGGTTGGCAACTTCTAAGGTGGATGATATCTGCAGGACTGCTAAAGTCAGGCTCTGAGATGTATACTGGATGTAAATGGGGCCAAACTGTTTGAGGTACAGACATACATATGTACACACACAAACACTTGTCACAGATAAGATTCAAACCCATACCTATGTAGTTATTGCTACTACATTGTTCTGCATTTATGGCACGTGCCATGGAGCTTACATGTTAGAGAGCTCTCCACAGGTATCTTTGAAGGTGACTAACATCAGCATCAGTGCTAAAGAAGGGGTAAGGGGAGAGTAGTAAGTGTGAATGTCCATAAAATCAGGTATTATCAAAGACAGACACATTCTCTCACACAAACACACACAGTTTCACAGTTACCAGCTTGGGGATTAGAACTCCTACCTAACTAGTTTGCTACACTATAGTATTACACAGTTATTACAAGCAACATGGAGCTTATATATTGGAGAGCTCTCCACAGGTATCTTTGAAGGTGACTAACATCAGCAGCAGTGCTAACGGAGGGGTAAAGGGAGAGTAGTAAGTGTGACTGTCCATAAAATCAGGTATCATCAAAGACACACACACTCTTTCACACAAACAGTTTCACAGTTGCCATATCTGGGATTAGAACTCCTACCTAACTAGTATGCTATACTATAGTATTACACAGTTATCACAAGTGCCACCGAGCTTACATGTTGGAGAGCTCTCCACAGGTATCTTTGGAGGTGACTAACAGCAGCAGTGCTAAAGGAGGGGTAAGGGGAGAGTAGTAAGTGTGAATGTCCATAAAATCAGATATCATCAAAGACACACACTTTTTCACACAAATACACACAGTTTCATAGTTGCCATGGCAAAAAATAGAACTCCTACCTAACTAGTATGCTATACTATAGTATTACACAGTTATCGCAAGCACCACGGAGCTTATATGTTGGACAGCTCTCCACAGGTATCATTGAAGGTGACTAACATCAGCAGCAGTGCTAAAGGAGGGGTAAGGGGAGAGTAGCAAGTGTGAATGTCCATAATATCAGGTATGATCAAAGACACACACACTCTTTCACACAAACTCGCACAGTTTCACAGTTGCCATACCCAGAATTAGAACTCCTACCTAATTAGTATGCTATATTGTAGTATTACACAGTTATTGCAAGCACCACATAGTTTATATGTTGGAGAGGTTTCTGCAGGTATCTTTGAAGGTGACTAACATCAGCAGCAGTGCTAAAGGAGGGGTAAGGGGAGAGTAGAACATGTGAATGTCCATAAAATCAGGTATCATCAAAGACACATACACTCTCTCACACAAACACACACAGTTTCACAGTTACCATGTCTGGGATTAGAACTCCTAAATAATGGGTATACTACACTATAGCATTACGCAGTTACCACAAATTCCACGGAACTTATGAAGCTGGTACTTGTCCAAAGGGTTATTTGTAGGTGACTGACATCAGCAGGCTTGCTAAAGTAGGGCGATGGGAGGTGTAGTGACTGTGAATGGCCTCAAAATCATTCATCTCCACACACACACACACACACACACACACACACACACACACACACACACACACACACACACACACACACACACACACACTCACACACTCACACACACACACACACACACACACACACACACACAGTTTCACAGTTGCCATGTTTGGGATTAGAACTCCTACTTATTTTTCTGCACTACAATATTACACATGTATTACAAATGCCATGCAGCTTAGTGGGCTGATACTTGGTCAGAGGGTTATTTCAAGGTGACTGACATCAGCAGGAGTGCTAACATGGGCAATGAGAAGTGCAGTGTGTGTGAATGGGCCATAAACAATTCCTCTGGAAGCACACACACAACACTCAGTCACACACAACTTTACATTTGACAGGACTGGGTATACAAATGCTAGATGAAAACTGATTTGTACTATCATGTTATACAGTTATCACAAGCACCACAGACACTATAGGACTGAGGGCTACCAAAAGCAATGTCTACAGAGATTGACATCAGCACATCATGTGATATTGACCAGTTGGATGTGTGGTGTGTGGGACAGGCTAGATAATGGCAATCTCTCTGTCACTGTCTGTCTCTCTCTTCCCCACATATGTGTGTGTGTGTGTATGTTTGACCTATTATAGTGCATTGGCCTTGGATATGTGTGAGTATTCCTATCCAATGTGCGAGCAAAGCATGAATGGTGTAAAATGTGATGTGTGTACACAGACATCTGCAACTGACAGATATGTATAGTCCACTGTGTTGTCAGACATGGACTTCATTTCTCTATGTGTTGTCAGACGTGGGCTTCATTTCTCTAAGTGTAGGAGCATGACCTTTTGTATTGAGTGCGTAAATCCATTCCAGGTAGGTTGTACTCTAGTCCAGGATTTGGTGTTCTACACCTACAGCTAGAAACCTGTTTCAGCAGGATATCTGTAGATAGGTTGACAATATGGAGTCACACTGGGTGACATATAGTGGTATACTGTAACTATTGTGTCTGTGCTGCTTGTGTTACATGGTTGGTGTTAGCAGAGATATTCAGACATATGTACTCTTTTACACTGTGATGTATTATGCCATCAACTACTGACAGATATACTTATTTGCTCACAGTTATTTCCCTGGAAATACAAGATGAATGAAGCTGTGCCCAGTATTGTGGTCTGCAGCCTATATATTCTTGCACACTCATGCCATTCTGGAGGGGTAGCTGCAGACACTTGCTGATGGATCTGTGTAAATGGTTCAGCACCTTGGTACTGTGGTGGCTGAGGATCCCCTGTTTGTACATATATCGACATAATAGAATGGCTGTATCCTGCTGTGGCCATACCTCTCAGCTGGACAGATTCACCCTGGTTACCCAGAGGCAGGGCTCTTATATCTTGTCAGTTCCCCTTCACGTTGTGGTTTCCAAACAGGTTTCTAACCACCCATTACTGGGTTTGCAGGCAGGGGTAGTATGGTTCACACATCAGAGTTTCAGACTTCACACATGCCATGATGGCCATGCTTCTACACACCCACTCTGTTATTCTATCCTCTTCCTAACATTATGTGAGCAATATCTGCAAAGTATCCCTATAGTTGTCCCTTCATCCAGTGGTATTTAGGTGTTGGTCCACAGTTCGTGCAGTAGACATGGTGGGCATGCTACTGGGATTTGTCAACATGGCCTTGCATTTGTGTTCTGTGGACTGTGTTATGTTGTTAGTTGGGACCCCATGAGATAACATACACTGGCAATATGGATGAGGCACAGGCCTTTGACAGAGGACTGTAGGACATTTGGTAGTGATGCAGGCCATCTGTGGCAGGCCAGTGCATTCTGTCACTCCTACATTCCTAGGTTGTGAGCCACTGGATTCCCCCTGGGGTGACATGGTAAGTGTGCGAGGTGTTAATGGCAATAGTTCCTGTCCATATTAATCCATTGGTCTGGATGATGGAAGGGTGCTGCTTACAGCTAGGGATACAGTTGTATGGGACACCTCTTCAGCATGCTGCATTCTGTGGGTATTCCCATATAGAAGTGGGGGTCATATGGTACTCATTCCCAACAGCAGGGATATGACCTGTGATAAACCTGTGGCTGATGGTGGGGTGAGCTGAGTGCATGTGTGATATGGAAGCTTCTTGCAGCTGACTCACATATATACCTAGGACATTCCCCTTATACTGCATTGTGCGGGGACATAAGCAGTCTCTCATTACCTCATAACTGTGCCTTTTGTGGTCTGCCAGTGATTGGCTAGACTACATCAGTATTCCATACTACACAGACAACTAATGTGCCTCTATCCTGTATGTACAATTCCAAAGGTGTGTGCAGTTGACAGTTACATTTTATGTACTCTGTCTAGGGTACTTCCACCTGTGTACTGTGTGTATGTCTGGGCCCGCATTCATGGCATGTCCATCTTTCAGATGCTGACACATATTGACATCTGGACAGTGAGTATGGATGACCGCTGATGTGGGTATTGCTGAGATGCATTGTGGTTTGCACTGCAGTTGTCAGAACATAGCCCTGTCATCAACAGTACTGGCCATAGGCCACCGAGACACAACCCTCCATGCCTACATGCTGATCACTTCCAGACAATATTGAAGACACAACAACCTAACATGGACTGCTGCATATTGTACACATGCAACAATCTATCCTGTAAATTGGGCCAGCTCAGGTAATCTGTGCTTCACTGTTATTAAACCCACACGTACATGTTACTGCATTTCTACATAGGATTGTGGGGGGGGGGGGCACACCTGACAACTGTAAACATTTGCTATGACTGTACTGATATTTCAGGTACTCTGTTGGCTTCCATTTCATTTTGTATTCTGACATATCATGCAGACTAGAGGCATAACAGTAGAATACTGTTTTTATTGACCTACATTTCAGTTTCAGACTTCTTACCCTTCAGAACTAACATACAACTGCCAGACTTGTTGTAGTCTGTCTGTGTAGGTCTGGAGGGGGGCTGTTCACCATTGCCATCAATTGGAGGCCTTAGCACAGCCTTTCTTTATGGTCATCTACACCTGTCCTGCTGGCTGAGGCTGGTGTTGGGTATATGAGCCTCACCAACATGCATGTGTGTGTCCTATGGACGCATATTTGGGCCACCACATGTACTGCAGTAGGATTTGTCACCTTGTCTAGTACTGCCTACTTTGTTGACACCAGTATTTGTTATGGATTTCATGCTGCCCATATAGGTGTCCACTATCTGCTGCCATCCCATTCAGTCACCTGATTCTCTTGCATGCTCACATCCATACCATAGATACAACTAGCAGAACATACTACTCCATTCAGCAATTGATAGGAAGAGTGACTTACCTTGTGGCTGTGCCAGTATTGAGGATGGTGCTGGAGGGCTGACTATGTCAGATGCAAATAGTACACTCTCTATACATGGTAAAGCATAGGTAGCGCCATGTTTGGCATCCATTTTACTGTATGTGCAAGTCAGAGAGAGGTGTCATTCCCTGGGTCCCTATTGTGTCAGTGCATGTGCTATGCATTGCCTCTTTGCCAAAGCCTGGGTATATTACGCACACCTCCTTCTGCCTACATGGGCAGGCTCAGTTTGTTCCTCCTCCGAGTCCCTCTGTGCCTGTGCAGGCCTTGGCAATGGTGGTGAGCTGTGTGGCCTTGCCCCATGCTGTTCCTGCTACAGCTTTTTCCGTAGGATCATATTGTGTAGCATGGCACATACAATGAACATCTGTGTACATGTAGCTGGAGAGTATTGCAAGGCTCCACTGGATATGTCCAGGCAGCAGAACCATGACTTGAGCATCCCAAACACATGTTCTATTATGATTCTGGTTTGTGCGTGTGCCTCATTATGGAGTTTTTGTTCAGGTGTGTGCGCATTTCTGATGGGTGTCATCAGCCACTGCTCCAGTGCGTAACCAGCATCCCCCACTAGGTGGTCATATGGGATGTCCCCACAGGCAAATGTCTGGTACAGCTGTGTCATATGCCAGATGTGGGAGTGGTGATAGCTTCCAGGGCTGCCAGCGCACACATTCAAGATAGTGCCCTGGGCATCTCACATGACTTGGCAGATGATGGAGGGGAAGCCCTTGCGGTTTATGTAGACCCTACCCCACTCACCGGGTGGTGCTTTGATGTGTATGTGCATGCAGTCTATAGCACCCACTACCTCAGGGTATTCTGCTATTTGGTGGAAGAGATGCATATTGCTGTTCAACACCTCACGGGTGTTGAGGAAATATATGTGTTCACCAGCATGTGCTGACATGGCATCCAGGAACTGGTGGAGTACCCTGCATGCTGATGCCTGTGAGATCCCCATGATATCCCCAGTTGGCCTTTGGAAGGTACCTGTGGCTAGTATTCTTAAGCCTACACATACCTTGGTATCCAGTGGGATAGGATCCTCTCTGTTGGTCCTGTGTGTGAGCCGTGGCCAGCACAGCTCAACAATTTGCTGTAGAATGTCCCTGTCCACCCTATAGCGCTCCACTATCTCCAGCTCATGTAGCCCTTGGTAGGTTACCCTGGGTCTGTACACTCTTCTCCTTCTCCTCACTGTGGGTTGGTCATCAGCATTCTCATCCAAACACCCCTCAGCCTCTTGCACATATTGATGTATGAGAGCAACAGCAGCCCCTAACATTTTGTTAGTTTTGTTAGGTAAAATTTCCCCGTCTGTGTGCACTGGTGGTGTAGAGTTTGTGGGAAAAACCAGAGTGAAAGGTGTTTGCATAGTTTATAGTAGTGTTCTGGGCTGGGCTGGTCTGCTGCCTGTGTAATTGGCTGATTCTGATACATTTCACCTGCCAGCTATGCTAGTTCTCTTTGATTTCCTTCCTACTGCTGTTTTCCCTTCCCATTGCCTTCCTGTTTAAGCCCCGAGGCATGCCACACATACCCAGTGCTCAGATGTGAATAGAGCTGCTATTTCCTTTGTTTTTTGTTGTTTTGTTTAAAACCCACCCATTTAGGCAATGTAAACACTGCTAGGCAGCCTCAGACGTAGCTTTCCGTAGCTGTGCTTAGCTAAGGGAAAACACGGGCCACAGAGCTCCAGTAAGCTTACAGCATGTATGACACTCCCCCTTATGAGGTCATTTACCTCTTGTACCATAGTGCTGCTGCACCTACACTGTTGGGTGCAAGCTAACACTGAGAGGAATTCTATGATTCAGTATCAATTCCCTCATTTGCATGAAACAGAATGCTAATTCATAGTTACCACACTAACACTGAGCCTTCCCCCTTAGCAACCACTATTCCCTGGTATTGTTGTCTTATGCATGCCATTGACTATCATAGCAAAATGATGATTTGGGTTTAAAAGTTTATTTCCAACTTTTTTTTATATTTTTGGGCCGATCCTGTTTGAGCACTGCTGCCCTACGCTTAAACGGCCGAAATCAGCCAAAAAAAAAGTTATTTTTTATACTTTTGCAACTATTTCCCATGTCAATGGCCATATATTTGGCCATTGCCATGCCTACTACATTGAATACATGCTTTCTTTGGAGCTGTCATGCCTCCGTTTTGTAATTTGCAGAAATGTATTCGGTTAGTAAGTGAATACAATTCTGCAGGTTACACTATTCCTGCACAGACACCTGCCTGCTTCCTGGATCACTAAGTCACCTCATTTGCATGGTTTTCACCAGCAAATGGGGTAATTAGCATATAGCAGTGGTGTCTGTGCAGGAATAGTGTAGGAGCGCTCGCGCATGTCCCAGGAGCTCATTCCTGGATCATTCGTTGGCCAATTTGCGTGCATCAGCTCTTTTACTATTCCTGCACACCATGCAGAGCTTGCTGAATCCTTGGGTTAGTCTTTGGTTTGTCATCACAATTTTTCAGGGAATATCTGCACAAGACAGTGTTTCCAGTAGTGAGCAAGAATGGTAATACAGCAGTAAGATAACGGTGTTTTAATAAAATGTTCAGCCAACAGGTACACACAAAGGAGTCATACACAGCATTCGAGAACACTTTGGCATACTTTTGAATATGAACCTTGACGGTATTTGAAAAAAAATGTACAGTCCTGAGTATTATCTAGCCACACCACATATGAACTCTTACTTCACAAAATTCAAATCTGACAACAGATTGAGACAAAGGGAAAGGCATGTATCAGATGCTCTCTCAGAAAACCAATTAGTACACTTCTCATTCCTATAACATCTACTACATAGGTTGCTTAATGATTCTCTACTAGTTTTTGATAACCCCAAACATTCCCAGAGACAGTTGTCTCTAAATGACCTATAAGCCTGAATAAGATCTCCTCTTAAATCACTATAAGAGAAACTGTACAAGTTCAGATATTTTAGTCTTTCATAATAACTTAAATTTTCACATCCATGGATCCCCTTGCTATATTTCTGCTGTACTCTTTCCATTTTACTTATGCTTTGCTTTCTTATAAGGTTTCCATGGTAATACTTCATACTCAAGTATGGGTCTAATATAATTAGCAAACTATGGTGCAGATTCAAAAACCTTACATGGTCTGCTAAAACCGTGGGCATGGCGAGGCATGATGCACACATGATAGTGCACAGTTTTGTATTCAGTAAGCAGCTCTACATGCTGTGTAGAGCTGCATAAACATGGTAAACATGGCATGCTAATTACAGCATAGGCAGCTAAATTGTATGATAATCAAACAATCCAAATGGAAGAGCTAATCAACACACTATAAAGCAACTGTATAGACTCAGTGCTGGTTTTCTCTGTGAATTCCAAAACCTATTGGAATACAGCCATGGGAACTAGTGTACACAGAAAGAATGTTAAGGGCTGCTGTTGCTCTTATTCATGTGTATACTTAACTTTTCACAATCCGCATGAGGTGGAAATTGTAGAGCGCTACATGGTAGATAGAGACACACTACAGGAACTCTGCAATCTCTGTCATCCTTAACTGAGAGCAAGGGCAAACCATGGGGAACTAATCCCAGGGGAGACTAAGGTATGTATAGCACTTAAAAATTTTAGCTACAGGAATCTTCCAGAGACCAACGGAGGACATGCTGGGAGTGTCACAGGCATCATCATCCAGGATCCTTCATCAGTTCATGAATGCTATGCTACAGCATGCCAGTGAGTACATATGTTTTCCCTGTACACATGAGGAGAGAGTCAGAACTATGCATGAGTTCTACCCTGTAGCACACTACCCTGAAGTCCTGGGTGCCATAGACTGTTAAGTGTAGAAATCAAAGCACCACTTGGAGAACAGAGAAGGGTGTACATAAATAGAAAGGGCAAGGGCTTCCACCCCATTAACTGCCATGTTGTCTGTAATGTGAAGGGAATCATTCTGAATGTATGTGCTGGCAACCCAGGAAGTTACAACGACTCACATATCTGGCACAACTGTCAACTGTATGAGATATGTACTGGGGGGATATCCCACAGGGTCATTTACTGGGGGATGCAGGTTATGCACTGGAACTGTGGCTGATGACATCCATCAGAAATGCACATACACCAAATGAAGAATGCTTTACTGAGGCACATGCTCTAACAAGACATGTCATAGAGCATGTGTTTGGACTGCAGAAGTCACAGCTCTGGTGCCTAGATACATCTGGGGAAGCCCTGCAGTATAATCCCTGTAGTTGTGCTGAAATATTCACTGATTGTGCCATGCTTTACAACATTATCCTGAGAAAACATCCTCATTAGAACACCAAGGGGAGAGGCCACATATCCTACCCCCACTGGCAAGATCACCACAGCCACATACAGGTAATGAGTCAGAGGGGGTACCACCAGCCTCTGTGTGTGTAGACAGACATAGGTGTGCACAATATGCCATCACCTTGGCCAAGAGACAACAGATGGCACACACACTGACCACCTAAGGGGCTAAAACCTTCATCCTACACACATACATACAGTAACATTGATGACAGACAATGCTCATAACCTTTACTTATCGAAGTAATGACTGTATACTCACAGCGTCAGACAAAGGCAGCCCTGAACTAAAACTATTCCAACTGCCAGATTTCCAAGGTAAGTGGTGAACTTGGAAAAGAAAAATAAGTGTCTAAGCATATAAATGAATGGCATATCCTTGCATACTGTTACTTGCTAATATAAGTAAGTATAAGGTGGGTGATCTTTATAGCAATTACATCAAGATGTGGCAGCAGTGATTTATGTGAATACATGTGTCTTCTGTCCTCTATCAGCTAATAGGCTTCACGCATCAAAGATTCACACATTCATACCTCTCAAAAGTACAGATCTTCACAGAATGCCTACAGTTTGTCCTTATACTTTTGAACTAGCAAATCATTAAAGAGGGAAGTTAGAAGATAATGACACCCATTTCAGTTTCAGACTTCATACCCCTCAGAAAAAAACATAAAATAGTAATGCAAAACCTGTTATTCAAGCAGCTAAGTTTGTAAGACCACATTTTTTTTTAATGTCCCCATTGTTGGGCCTTTTTCCCACTTTTATTTATGGCTTGGTCCAGCTTAGTTGGTCTAAGAGGTTGGAATGGATACATACATTACAAAAACCTGTAAAGAAACAGTACAATTTGCAAAACAGCATCACAAACACAGGTATACTAAGCACTAAGTCAGCTATGCACCCTGAGCATCAGACAAAGACTTATATATCCCTGAATCCAAAATCTAAAAAACAAGGATATGGCACAGTCATCATCATTTACACAGGGTGTTATGTGGAGGGTTAGGGGGGCAGGAGGCCGAAGCTTGCACAAAAGGTAGTGAGTGCAAGAGAGTAAGAAAGAGAAACAGGCAGGCATTTGGATAAAATTTCAAATGGCCACTAAAACAGAATGAGTTGTAAGGGTTATGACTTACCTATGTAACTGTTATGTGTGTTTTTGTATGGGTACTCCAGGTGAAATTGGTGTGTGACTGTCTGCAAGAACGCAGCCAATCTCTGTGCTAGCTCTACAGCTGGTATGTCAGACAGGTGTGAGCCATGCATGATAGAAGTGACAGTTCATTGTCATTGTCTCTGACTCCGAGAACTGGCTGTGCCAGAAGTTGCCCTGGCATGTCCATGCCCATGGTCAGATACACTTCTGCTACCTGAATGTGACTGATGTCTGCTGGACAAACTCTCCTCACATGTATGCCCAGGACCAGGACCCCATGGCCTGCCACATCTGGATGTGGACACCTCAACCACTGATGGAGCAGTAGAAGTAGTGCCACTATGGGAGTGTGATTGAGGATGGCCATGTTACCTAACATCAGATGATGTGGCTGACCTACATTCACATGGTTGCCTTCCCCCTCCTGGCAGACGTTCCATCACAGACACTGCCCATTCCAATGTGTCATTTATCAAATCCATTGAATTGGCAACATGGTAGAGGTAGTCTCACATGTCAGCCTGTACCACTTCTACTACCCTCCTTGGAGGCCCTGTTGGAATGTGCCTGTGCCTCCATGATGCCCCTAAACATATGTCAAGTAGCACGGAAGGACACACCAGAATCAGGTAGAGGATTGGCAGCAGGCCTTCTCCGAGCACCCCTACCCATTCTCCTACATGGTGCGTCACCCACACTTTGACTATGGCCAGAGTCACCAGGCAGTGATGCCACAGCAATCGCACTACCCTGATCAAGTGTTTCACCCTCACCTGTCCAATATTGGAGGGCTCAATGGAATGCATTTCCTTAGGCCTACTGGCTGTGTCCAATGGAATAACAGGAGATGGTTGAATGTCAATCTCAATATCAGATTCACCCTCTGCACCCCTGACTGTGTCTGTGTTTGCCTACCATCATCATAAGAGTCTGCAGATACTCAGACTTCAGGGTTGAATGTCAAGTCCAATGTCAGATTCAACCTCTGCACCCCTGACTGTGTCTGTGTTTGCCTACCACCATCATCAGAGTCTGCAGATACTCAGACATCAGGTAGGAAAAGTCCTACACATCCACTGTCAGGATCACCTGTGAAAATAAACATCAAACACAGGAAAGAAATTAATAGCTGCACTAGTAAAATTTAATATATGCTAACAAACTAACACTGGTGCCACTATCACAGACAGTACAGCAATATACAACCTCGCACATACACATAAATGCATATTTCTGTCAAATGCTCATCATTACTGAAATAAAAATATTTGGCTTACAATGTGCAGATGACGCCACACTTGCTAGGGAGGATGGTTCTGAAAGAAGTTAAGCAAAATGTAAGGACACCATTATCACAATAACAAGAACACAGAGGGAATATTTTTTTGCCTTTATATGTCCATTAACACTACATTCTGAATCTTTTCTTCCAAGGACTCCATTGAAAATGGGCTCCTTGTGGCCCAATGGACTATCCTGGCAAACAAACTGCAAATAAATAAATACATTTAACTGAAACTTGGATGACATGTCCATCCCAAGCCCATATGTAATGAATCATAATGTGTTGTTAACTGTATTAAATCTATGAACTGGTCCCCACAAAAAAATATTAAACCAATTTAACTATTGCTTTCAATATTTTACTATAAAAGAAATTATTAAAAATTGACATATGCAAGCTTACCTGGAACCTCCTTCTGGGACATACTTGTTCTCCAGTAAACAGCAGCAGCACCAACATCAATCACATGCTGTTGTGCATTTTCCACTGAACTCTCTGGATTCCTGACAGTGGACAGTAACTCTTCATTTGGTGTCAGTGGTGGTTCTGTAGAAGGACCCCCAACTCAGTAGTCAGCTGTCCACAGACCACTGCAGCTGCTCTCCTCTGGGCTGATGAAATCATATTAGTGGCCCTATGATGCACCTGATCATATGTCCTGTTGCACCCCCCAGTGACATTGATGTCATTCACTATCTGATTCCAAATTTGCATTCTTCTAGACATATCCCAAGTCCTCTCTCAAGCAGAAAGGCACAATGTTGAATAAAAGCTTGGGCGATGATGTAATTCTCAGAGTCACTGAAGGGGAGTTTGCAGGGATTGGGCCACTTGGTTCATAGCTTCATAGGTTCATAGGTTGGTACTAGGCTATCAGCCCAAGGGCCCATACAAGCCTAGCCATAACAATTCCCTGGCTATTTCTTCCCACACTATTTACTTCCCTGGATCCCTCTCTAGCAGGGCGACTGATGTGATCCCTGGGGTGAACTTCCTTTCTCCCATCTAATCATCAAGGTTCCTTTTGAAGAGGGCCAAAGAGGCACTCTGCTTGACATGTATGGGCAGTCTATTCCAGAGTCTGGGGAGTCTCTGAGTCAGGAACCTATCTCTCCAGCATGTTTTGTTTATTGTGATGACAAGGTTTAGATCCCTGGAGTGTGTGGCTCTGAGGGATTGGGATTTCTTTAAGTGTAGTATGTCTAACAGCTCTGGGTTTGACATGGCCTTGTATGTTAAGCACAGATCACCTCTGAGTAGACGATATGCAACAGAGTATAGCTGGAAGTTTTTAAGGCAGTCAGCATAGGGCATCTGCTTTAGGCTTGTGATTCTTTTAGTGAGGTATTTCTGTGGCCTTTCCATGTGTTGCAGATGTCTTGAGAGGTACATACCAAATGGGGCGTTGTATTCTATAATGGGTCGAATGAGGGATGAGTACAGTGGGACAATGACCTCCTTTTTTCTGGATGAAAAGCCCTTAGTGATGAGGTGTGCCACATAGAAGGATTTCCTTACTGTTGTGGCGATGTGGTTATCAAAGGTGAGACCACTGTCCACCTGTGTCCCTAAGTCTCTTATCACACTTTCAGTGTTTAGTGTACTGCCACCTATATGGTAAATCATGGGTACATGTTTTTTCCCAAAGGGGATAACTATACATTTCTTGGCATTGAGCTTGAGCCCATGGCTCTGGCACCAATCATCTGTTTCTGTAAGGCCCTTTTGTACAATATCCACATCATTTGGGGGGGGGGTTCAATAATGTCTCCCAGTTTGCAGTCATCTGCAAACTTTGTTAGCCAGAGTCCCTTAGTGTTGGCCTCTACTTCAGAGAAGTAGATGCCAAACAAGAGCGGTCCCAGGACTGAACCCTGAGGTACTCCACTTGTCACTTGTCTGGGGCTGGAGTTGGAGTGGGCTACTTTACAGTGTGGGTTCTGTCAGTAAGCCAGTTGGCAACCCATCGAGTGTCGTAGGGATTAATGCCCAGCTTAGTAAGTCTATATATGATTCCAGATTGGGGGATGGTGTCAAAGGCCTTGGCGGGGTCCAGATAGGCTGTGTGGACCACCTTACCCTCGTCCATGGCTCTGGAGACTGATTTGAAGAAATCAATCAGGTTCAGAAGACAAGATTGGCCCTTCATGAACCCAAACTGGGTGGGGTCCAGAGTTTGAAGGTTGCCAATGTATTTGTTTATAAGTTCCATGATAATACGTTCCATGGCCTTGCAGATCAGGCTCATCAGACTGATGGGGTGGTAGTTCCCATGATCCAAGGTGGATCCCCCCTTGTGGAGTGGGATAACTATAGCTGTGCGCTACTCAGTGGGCATGATGTCTGAGGTGAGGCTATGATTAAACATGACACTTAGTTGTGGTGCCAGTTCATTTTGTAGTTCATATAATACACAGCCCGGGAGGTCATCTGGTCCCATGGATGCTGTATTCTTAGCTTTGGAGAGTGCATTTTTTACCTGTGTGGCTGTTATTACTGGGATTTGGTAATCTTCCAGTATTGAGATAGGCCGTTTTGGGGGTGAGAGAGGGGTGAAGTTGGCACTGACTTGATCTGCAAGGATATTGGCAATATCCTTGGGATCAGTATATTTAATGCGATTCTGTTGTAGTTCGGAGAAGATCTGAGCATTGCCATTTAGATTCTTGACATCATTATAGAATGCCATGTGGTTGTCTTTGGTATCTTTGGAAATTTTTTTTTCATAACTAGCTTTGGAGGATTTTATGAGGGATCTCAGCTTCTTACTGAGGCTGGTAAGGTATTTTTCTTTTTTTGCATTCTGGGATTTTCCTCTTTTCTGCAACAGTTTCTTCCTTTTGTTGTAAAGTTTGTTTATGGCAGGGTACCACCAGATTGGCTTCCTTTTTTTAAAGGAGAGCATCTTGGTTCTATTTGGGATGGCACGATTCATGCATGAGTGGATGTGCTCGTACAGTGCCTTAGTGTAGGATTCAGCAGTCAAACTTTCAGTTCCCATCTGCATGGGTGTTATGAAGTGTGTCACTTCTGACTTGAGTAGCATGAAGTGCCATAGTCCTAGGTGACATAAAATACAAATGAAGGATACTATACATAAATATCACAAAAATAAAAATCCAGCTTACATATAACACATATTATTAGTTTTTCACTACTACCCACTGGAGAAACAAAACAACTTTTGTTATTCAAATGTAAAAAAAGGTTATGTGGCTGTAACATATCACAGTTTCTCACAAACCAAGGTTTGATCCAGAACAAGGACTAACAATAGCAAAGCAAACCTCTGTAAAAACATTTTTGGTTGTAGCAGCTCAGAAATTGAACTTTGCTTCCCACCACAAAAACAACAAGCAAATGACATTTTGTACCAAACAAGGAAAAACACATCAATCATAAGTGCTTTCAAACAAATTGTCCCAAAAATATGTGTACACATGTACCGGAGAACAATCATTTTTATGCAGTTGCCAGTCACCTCTACCTGTGCCCAACACTCCCCTAAAGGTGTCTATGGGCCATTCTAGAAGGCTAACACCCCTGTGTCATTGACAATATAGGACATTTACATTTCTCTGAAATAACATAGAACAGTATAAAGATAAATGGTTGTTAACAGTCACACTTTTGATGAAAGTTAACAAGGCTGTGTATCTGAGAAAGTAAAATGCCCTGACAAAAATGCCTATGCCATCAGTAAACTTCTAAAAAGTGCATACATATATATCTATATAAACATTTTCCTAGTTACATGTGAGCAAATCTAGTATATAATTGCAAAATTCAACCATACCTTATCGAGATCAGTAGTTTTCTGTGCAGATAAATTAATAGCAACATTCTGTGTTATCCACATACACAACTCTTCTCACCTTCAGGTTCCCTGGTTACATGGTTACCATTTTATAGCATAGGTTTAGGCCTGTGAGCACAGTGAATATGCAAACGAGGTGTGAAGTTATTAGAATTGCTGAATCCCAAATTCTTGTGTCCGTGTATCAGGTGTAAACATAGTGCAGGGACTCCCTTGGTGTCTGTTGCTAATAGATTGCAAGTGTGAAATGTTACTGGTAGGGAGAAGGAAAATACAACAGGAATTTAGACTCCCTTACCTCCAGTGGGTGTATCCGGCACTTATAAAGTGTAGAAGTAATTGTATCAAGGATTTAAATGAAAGTAAGCAGCTAAGTAGCACACATTTCTCAGTTTCTGTTCAGTAATATCCAAACTCCTTTGTCTTTGTTGAAAACTGTATATTATTGCCATTTAATATTCTCATACATTTTAAGGACAATGATACAAAATGCTTTACAGAATGTATGTCTCAGTTTACTCCTCAGGTAAGAGACGAATGAACACAATAGAACACCATAGAAGATAAGACAGAGCTGCATTCCTTCAAACAGTAGTCAGAAATGGTTGTGTGATCACTCATTGCACTACATCTGAAACTAACATGTACAAAGAGCTGAGAGTGTACAACTCCCATATGTCTTGTTAATACTGTGGATGATTTGGGACTTGCTTGTATGCACAATGATTTGCATTCCTGCTGCAAAACTGTTTCTATGGCAAAGAGGGGTAAGACACTCTTACTGTGTTTTGGAGGTTCACTGGTGTGACAATTTTGTAATGTTGTTTATTTGATATATATTTTTTAACAATATTTGCATAGCGCATGACTTAGCGCAAACACGGGAAATGGTGAAATACAATACATTTTCATGCAATGTTCTTCTATGACAACCAATATATAAGTTATCTGTGAATCATGTGTGTGTAGCACATCTGCTAAACATGGTGATCCACACAGTATATACCACTGTAGATCATGGTTCAACTCCTACATTTGTCTTTTAAGTATGAAATATGAGCCAACTCAGAATAGTTTCAATGATGTAGAAAAATGGTTTGCAAACCGTCAGCTTCTATTAAACCCCAACAAAACTAAACTGTTCATCTTTTCCCCCACCTGCAAATCCTCCTCACCATTCTTTACTATAAGTTCCAACAATGGCACAATTATATCCCCAGATACTCACACAAAACACACAGTCGATAATGCCCTAAAATATGATATCCAGGTCAATCAAACCATCAAATCTGTCTGCAAAAAAACTGGGTTCCCTATACAGGATCAAACCCTTAATCACTCCTTTTGCAAGAACCACTATCATTTGGTCCCACCTACTTTCTACCCTCCTCTATGTCTCCCCCCATTCACTAACCTGAACCAAGCCACCCTTACCAAACTTGCTAGTTGTTACAACCATATTGCTAGATTTGCTACAGGTGCTACCTCTAGGACCCACCATTGTATCAACCTAACTCAACTAGGCTGGCTGGAGTGGCCCAGTCTTCTCCGATACAACCAACTTGTAATAACCCACAAAATACTATATCAACCCAAAAAAACACCAGCACTAAATAAGATCATCAAACCATACAGCAACCTGAGGTCACTACGGTCTGCTGACAAACTGCTGATACAAACAACTAAGAGAATAAATGTGGCTGGGGACTCTCTATTTGCCAACTAAGTAGGCAAAATGTGGAATATGCTACCCACCTAACTTGCTCCCCAACCCTCCTTAACCCAGTTCAAAAAAAGCCTCAAATTACACTTCCAACAGCATTGGCAATGTCCCTGCTTAAACCCCGACTAATCACCACCCGCTGTTCCTGCAAACTCTCCCTAAGCATTTCAATTGTATACGCTAATAAGTGTATGAATTATTGAGGGACATAGCACATAACTGCGTGTATTATTGTCTGAAACTGAAGATGCATGATTTTGATGTTGTCTACTATGTTTTATCTAAGTTTGTAACCGTACTGAAAACTGCATATTATACTTATTTATTTTTATTTATTTACATTTGTTGACCGGGAGTGTCCAACGGGACATAGGTCCATTTTCAGCGGAGGCCCTGAGAGAAAAGCTCCACAGTTAAAATATACAGACAATAGTTACATTGGATTTACATAACAATTAACAATTTGATCAACATAGCAATTAAAAATTACAAACATAGTTACAGATGAAGAACATAGTACATCAGTAGACAACTAGAATCTTTATCATCTGCGAAGTACATAACAGATATTAACAATTGTTACAATAAGAAGCCGTATAATAAGTAGTTAGGTGTATGACTTATCTCTAAATGTTTCTATTGTTCCTAATGTATTTGTACTCTGCTTTCTGGAGCTTTTCTCCATGGGCCTCTGCTGAAAATGGACATAAATCCAGTCAGACTTTCCTGGTAAACAAATGTAAAATAAAAAAAATAAATAAATATAATAAACATTGCTCATAAGGGTAAAATAAGGTGAGCTTTGCTTGTCACATTGGCGGGTTGCTTATCTTCCTGCAAACCTGGTCTAATGGGTCCATGCATGAAGCAGACAGAATGCAGACATTCTCAGTTTCAAAAAGGGTACATTGTTGCATCTTTAACTTTCCACCGTGCAAATCCACTAAGTAGCATTGTGCAGTGGTTAGCAACCCCCCAACACCTGCAGTAAATCTGATAACACAAATTGGTGGAAAAGCACTATTATCCATTGCTGTTTGCCCTGATCAGACATGTCTGGAGGTAGAAGGGAAGGTGCTCAATTTAGGGTGTAGAGGTGGAGTGTTGAGGAGTCCAGAATCTTTATTAGACTCTTTGTAAAGTACTTACAAGGGAGCTATAATGGCTCCTAGTACAACTCTGAGGCATGGAATAGTTTGGTCAAGGCTGTCTCCAGTGTGACTGGCATTCCACACACTGGAGAACAGTGAAAGCATCACTATTTATGACCTCAAAATGTGCAAGCAGAATACTCTGAACCAGTGGCTGGATGAGTTTAGAACTGCTGACATCCCACAATTGTCTAAGAATACAGATATATATAATTTAAAATAGATAGGCAGCTGCATATATGCAAGATTGGTATGCTTAATGCTCTTCTCTTGTTCTCTTCTTTTTATTCTACAGCCAACCAGGAGATGATAGTGAGCAGGGAGGCCTATGCTGAGTATTTGTGTATCTAGAGAGACAGAGGGAAGCAAGGGGTATGTATGTAGCATAACATAACTATTATTTTAGCTAAAGTATTGGTCCTCTGTACAGTAGTAGCAAATTAAGCATGCATAACCTAGCTGTAAAAGCAAGCATGCATGCTTCAGTCTGTAACACAAACCAACTCTAGGAGTCAAGACTAATACTATAGTCAGATGTTATGGGTTCAAATCCTGCAAGTAACATGTATATAGTAAAATGTTTTAAAAATATTGCATAATAATTTCAACAGAAGTGGCATAAATGTTAACTTAATCTGTATAGTTAGCCAAGCATAAGTGCAATATATGCACATTGCAAGGATTATATTGAGCAATCATTAGTTATAGTTTGTAGCTTTTAGAAAGTATACTTAATGTAAAAACAGAGATTGATACTTTATTATTGTGATAATGCATTGTATGTCACGTATGATAGCACTATTTTATTTTCTCTTTTTTTATTTTTCTATGTGTGGTCAAAACATTTCCATGTCATCCATTTATGACAAATCACAAAATGCTTTACAGCATAAGGAGGAAGGCCAAGTCCCTGTGGTTCAGCCTGCCCCTGCTCCACCGGCTCCTGCACCGATGCCTAGTACATCTGTGACCCAACCTGGCAGTTCTCTCTCCACTGCTCCTGCACTATCTGGGCCCTTGACATCAGGTAGCACTACCCCAGCAGCTGGTGCTGTGATACCTCTGGGAGTAGTGGTGGAAGTAATGATTTTGCCACCTGCCAGGAGTTGCCAGGCTTGTTGCGTAGGGCCAAGCAGAGCACCACTGGTGCATACCTATGCTGGATGGAGAGGATGCTCTCTTTTATTATCCATAGAAGAAGACATCAAGCACTCTAACAACCAGTGGAGTAAGGGAGCAGTGATGACATTCCGGCAGGTGAGGACTATATTGTCTATCTCCCCATGTTCTATAGACATGGGCATCCAATATCCCCTCCCTATCCTCAATCATGATGTCCCAAGCCTGTTGTGTTTATCACCATCCCTGTGTCTTGTCTTGTTCTCCTCTTTGTCTGCAACCATTTCCTCATCTACCCACTTACCTGACCCAGAAATATCTATGTCCCTTACCCAACATTCCTCTCCCAATTAAGTAAAAAGTAAAAAATAGTCACTTGCCCCCAAAAAAGAAAAAAATGTCATCCCATACATAGCTCTCCATTTCACACAGTTCTGTCCAATTAGGTATACAACATGATTGCTTTGTTGTTACCCATCTTTGTTGAGGTGACAGTATAAATTCAGCCAGTATTCTATAGATATGTTCATTTTACAATGTTGAAGAAGTGGATAGCTATGGTTCTTTCCTACCTCTCTCCTACACATTGCTATATTACTTTCTCTTTGTTCTTCCCCTGGCTGGCTCCCAATTTCACCACTTTCCTATCTACCCATTTTAATACCGTTAATCTGATCAAAAAATAGAATCACACATCACAAACATAAGTGAAAACAACCCACTGAAGCCCTTCACTTTTTGTCCTCTGTGTTTGCACAGAGTTTGGCATCATGCACTAGTGCCAAGTGATGGTGATTGGTTCTTCAGTGGTGCTGTTACCTCTGTGCAATGCTGCTTAAACATGTTGCGCTAAGGTTGCACACAGTGAAAGTAGAATAAAGAATTATTTAATTGGATTATAAATACATACTTAATACTATTAGACACACTTGGATTCAAACCCTGTATCATCTGGGCTCAAAAAGAGATCTCTCAATGCATTTACACCTGCTGCCAGAATCAGCTACGCAGTAGGTGTGTTTCTTACACTCAGTACTATCCAAAGTGCTGACTGACATGCCTGTCTGCTTAACATGCTAGTGCAGAGGTAAGCATACTGATAGAACTCTCATAATTTTATCAATTAAGCAGAGGTTCACATTTGCTTACCAGTTAACTATGCACAAATACAGAAAGCTGTATAAATGTGTATCTCACATGTACAATCACTTTGCCATCCGTCATGCAAACCATATGTTTGGCGGTGTGCCATGGAAAGTGCACATTAGCAAGATTTACTTATAAACAACAAAAGTGGTGACTGGAAGGTGAAAACTGCGAAGTCCAACAAAATCCACAAAATGTAAAAGTTAAGCTCGCAATTTTATTCAAATCGCTTTTCATCTAGCTAGCAGCCAAACTTCTTCAGACAACAAGATGAAATAAACTACTACATCCATCTCCATTTATACTTCATCTAAACCATTTGTTGTACAAACTGATTAACTGGTAGGGAAACCACTTTAAAGAAACAGGTTCCTCAAAAGTGCAATAAAATCCATTCCTCCAGTTTAAATACACATATTATATATTTTATATATATATTTTTTTATTTTTTAACGTGTATTTATATGTGTGTTTAAACTGAAAAGCGATTTGAATAAAATTGTGTGCTTAACTTTTACATTTTGTGGATTTTATTGGACTTCGCAGTTTTCACCTTCCAGTCGCCACTTTTGTTATTTTTTGGGTTTGTTCTTTGGTTTCTTCAGTTTGATTTCAAGATTTACTTATGTTTACTGACAATTTTGTCTTCATTCCATGAATGTAGATGTAAAAACACAACCAAAGAGAAGGCACTTTTTAAGGAAAGAACACATATTTAAAATGTAGCCATGGGTTACCTGCACCCATACACTTGAAACTTGGTCTATCTGTACTTGTTCCCAAATATATCAAGTATACTACGAAATAAAAATAAGTTCTTTCTTATATACCATGTATATCTTTATACTGGCAATGCATATTCAGATTTTCCAATACCTGTAGTAATCTGGACATCTGTTTGCATATAGTTTGTAAAGGTGTCTCTTAAAGTATTCCTGCACATTAGATACACAACAGCAAATACTACACTTTGCACACTCATCAATCTGGTAATGTGCAGATCTTTAATATTGTGATAGTCGTACTTGGCTAGCCATCCATTTCATACATGCCTCCTAATATATTCTCTCAAGCATCCAATGATGATATACCACTATAAATTGTCCTGCAGTATTGTAAAAGTCAGACTTGTGCCATGGAACTTGCATTAAATATTGACTTCTCTAGCTGGTGTGCTTAGTTAGGTACAGGTTCTAATGTCACTGCAGTCAGCTGGTTTGTGTGCGCTTGTGTATGTCTAGTCAGAAAAGCATAACTCTGTATCCTTTAGTCATCAGTACAATCCCATGAGAGTACCAATATTTTGACAGTTGTACATACCTACACAACAATTTAGTTCAGGCCTTACAACATCTAATGATAATGTTATTCACAATAAGTTGTCCTACAGCATTGTAAAAGTCATGCCTTGGCAGTTGTATTAAACACTGAGTTCCCTAGCTGGTGTACCTAGTCAGGTAGGGGTTCTAATCTCACTGCAGTCAACTGTTGTGTCTAGTCAGAAGATCATAACTGTGGCTCCTTCAGTCATCAGTGCAATCCGATGCACTGCCAATATTGGATAGTTGTACATGCCTGCGTATTCATTTTATTCAGGCCTCACATCATCTTCTCTCAAACATCCAATGATGATGCCATCCACTATAAATTGTCCTGCAGCATTATAAAAGTCAAAATTGCTGTAGCAGTTGCATTAAGTACTCAGCTTTCTAGGTGGTGTACTGACGTAGGGATTCTAATCTTACTGCAGTCAACTGGTTTGTGTATTTGTTTAGTTGGATGACATTCAACAGACCATTTTACACCACCATGTGGGACTTTGCTATTACCATCTTCTTCTCACCAGACTCTGCTGATGTCATCAGCTATAAAGTATTCACTGACACTATAAAAGACAGACGTGTGCTGTGGCAATTGCATTAACTGCTGAGTCCTCTAGTTGGTGTAGTTAGGTAGAGATTCTGTTTTCACAGCAGTCAGTTGGTGTGTGTGTGTGCATGTGTGTGCGTGTGTGTGTGTGTGTGTGTGTGTGTGTGTGTGTGTGTGTGTGTGTTTGTTCATTTGGTACACATTCAAGAGATCGTTTTACACCAGCATGTGGGATGCTGCTATTACCATCTTCTTCTCACCAGACTCTGCAGATGTCTCCATCTCCAAAGTATTCTCTGATGTTATATAATATATAGACTTGTGTTGTGGTGCTTGCATTGATTACTGAGTTTTCTAGTCGGTGTACTTAGTTATACAGGGGTTCTGATCTCACTGCAGTTAATTTGTGTATGTTTGTTCAGACATTCAGGAGACCATTATATACCAGCATGTGGGACACTGCTATTACCATCTTCTTTTCACCAGACTCTGTTGATGTCATCAACTATAAAGTATTTTCTGACACTCTAAATGCCAGAATTGTGCTGTGGCACTTGTGTTAAGTACTATGCTCTATAAATAGTTAGACAGGGTTTCTTTTCTCATTGTAGTCAACTATGTGTGCATTCAACAATCACTATGGTGATGATTTTAGAATGATATGTGAGTCCACAGTTATGTCCAACCCTCCTCTAAACATCTTGTTCTAGCATACAATGATTATGTCAGCCTGTGTAACATGTGGTCTGACAGTATTCAAGACAAACCTGTGCTGTGACAGTAACATTAACTATGATGTTTGCAAGCTAATTTAACTACACATATAGGTTTTCTAATCTGACAGCAAGCAATTTGCATGTCTATGCATACAACTATTCCTGTTGAGACAATTTTACACAGAGATGTGACTCCACATCCATGCCCTACACTCTTCCCAACATGTTCGCCTCAGCATACAATGATGTTATCATACTCCATAAAATGCAACATGACATTGTTACAGTCATACATTTGTGGTGTTGCTACTGTGACATTGCATGGCATTCATACTCTATGCCTACACAGGTGTAGTGTTCAAATCAGGCCCATTCTACTGGTGTGTGTGTGTGTGTGTGTGTGTGTGTGTGTGTGTGTGTGTGTGTGTGTGTGTGTGTGTGTGTGTGGGATTGGTGGTACATTATGATCATTGCATAATCTTTGAAATAGCTCCTCATTTCACTTCCACTTGGGTTACCTTTCACATATCCCCATACATCCTGCTTTTTCCTCTGGCCACGTGACATCCTTACTGCAGAGGAGTGGTGGACAATGCCCTCATGTCAAATATGCATACACAGAGTCTTTCCATAAGCCTCTGTAAGCCATCTTCAGACCACTGTATGTGTGATTGCTAATTCTGTCATGGTGTGGTGCACATGCCCCCTATGGACAGTGGCAGAATGTAATGCAATTCAACAAATATACACATATGCACAATAGTCTTAGACAGAGGGATATTTATTTAGATGGTATAATAATAGCTAGGATTTTATGTGTTGTTGGCCATTAGCCTAATAATGTCCTGTGACCCTATGAACAGTTGACATGTCAGAGTGTTGCTGTCATTGGCATGTGGTATATTGAGGTGTGGATGTACTGCATGGCTACAAGATGGTATTATAATCTGTGATGTGAGCTAATATATTGATGGCCATTGCTGTCATTGCATTACATGCTCCTTCTATAACAGCTGTAGTATTATGCCCCCCTGAGAACTGTTGACATGGTATGATACGCTTGTATGTATATTGCTGGCATATTAGGACATGTTGTAGTGGAGCAGATCAACTGTCTACACAGTTCATATTTCCCCATTACAGTGAAACTTGCAGTATGCCATAAGTGTGCATGTGTTTACATACCATCATTAAATGCTCTGTGGCACACATCAAAATAAATTCATATTGATTACATGGTCACATAAGTCTTGTCTCATACATATGTTGTTATGCTGCGATATACACAACCAACGTTATCACATGTTTTGATACAATTGCAACCTTGTGGAATTCATTGTATGTGCAGTTGTGTTGCTATACCCAAGGGTTATTGAGGTGTTCAGCTTCACCATTGTGCGACTATTTGTGTCAGGAAATGTTCTGCAAGAGCCATAAACAACTGACCTGTAAAGTATCCTGATATGGCTTCAGGCTGCTCAAACACAGCTTGCTCATGAAACACATATAAGCATATGTTGTGCAATTGATGTAAGTACATGTCATTGGTACAGTAGTATGACTGTATGCATAGTACCAGCGTGTGGAATTCGATGAATAACCAAGACTGTATTTGTAGGTCTTTTCTCAAATCAATTATTCCAAAAAATCCGAAATGTTAAGTGGAATACACAACTAGGCACAGATCTGCATGTGGATGCCAACAGACATACTCAACCAGAGGAAACAGACAATCTGCTAGCTGACAATTTGTCTCACACATTACCCCCTGTTTACTAGCCATCACCCAATGTATACATGCAGACCTTACTCAGTTTCTATTCTAAAGAGGGCTGCACATCTGTGCTCTCTGTACAACTAATAACACAGAATCAATGAGCCATGACAACATCACAGGTTACTCCACCTCATGACTACCCATACAGTACAACAGTTACTCCATCCATCCTCACACAGCTCCCATACAGATAAGAAGGTTATAGATCAACATACATCAACATGTCTGGGGGGTGGGGAGGGGTAGGATGTATGCTATGTATGTATGTATAGACATCCTCCTTCCCCTAGGTAGACCTGTAATCATGTAAAAAAAATAACTTAATTTCTAAAAACACAGTAGTAACTATCTAGCTAAATGCGACAACACATGTGATTTGTTCAGGCTACATAATGTCTGTTACATCTATTAGATGTCCTCAAGAAGGTCAACAAGGGCACAACACTATCATCCTGTATAACTTGACTTGGTCAAGGCATTTGACACAAATCCACACTGAAGTATTACTGAGACACTGTCGCAAGTGGCCATAAACACCTACAAGTATATCACCAAGTAGGTAGACTACTGGGTCAAATACATCACAGATAAATATGTTGAAGTGTGTAGTGACCTATATCTATAGTTCAGTGATCAAGTCTGTACCTCAGGGCTCTGTGCTAGGCCCTTTCCTGTTCATTATTTAAGTATCACTCGTCAAGAATGACATATACATCCTTTGTCCAAATAGCTTTATGGAGGAATGCAGATTTTGGACAATTACTGAATCCAAGTGTGATATTAATATAATAGACAGTATCAACACACACACAATGGATTTCTGCCACAGCCATGGAGAAACAGGAGATGAAAAAAAATCATGGGAGATTTGTAATGTTATAAAAGGAAACACACAACCTAATTATAATATGGACAGCACACTTCCAAAAGAAGACCAACTGGTATGTGACCTTTGTATTCAGGTAGATGGTATGTGGAATGTCCACCAGCATGTACCCACAATGGTAACTGCTCCCTTGTATGTAACACAACTCCTGAGTATGTGAGGGCAAGCCACATCAAAGGGCATTATAGTTCCATAGTTCTCAGCCCTCATCACACCAATAACTGAGTACAATACACCCTTTTTCATGTACCTCACAACACATCTTACTGGAATGAGTTGTTCAAGTGTACTACATTTGCCTCAGTGACCTCCCACACATCTTATTTGCATACCAAAATATTCTTTTTGTTGCATAAACATTAGTTGTTGATGGCGCGGAACCCCAACAAGGTACATATGAGATGCATGTTCCTGTGATGCACACAGTATATACACAGCTGATTGACAACATTGATGGAATGGGTTACATTCATGACAGTGTGGATTGTGGCATATATATGGCATACACACCTGCCAACTAGCCAGGATTGCTTGTGATTTCAAATGCAGGTATGATGGAGTCCCTCCTAACACCTCCTGCAGATGTTACATTTTGAAGAAGGTATGCTTGATTCCCCAAAAACACTGCTGACAAATCATAATAGTTGTATGGGTGTGTTCTTGCAGAAAAATCTATGATCACTTACAATTACAGATGTTATGTCAAAGATATGGGATTACTGGAGAGCTTATTCTGAAGCTGGCTATCTTTTAACTAAATAAAATCTCCAGGAAGCAAGAACCTGACACCCTACAGCTTTCCTGTTGCAATAGTTTGCACAGGTTTCTTACTTACTTGACTCCCCCCTCCCACCTGGGATTAAACTGCAAAAAAATAAAGTCTGTTTTTGTCCAAAGAAGCTGGCTATCTTTTAAATAAATAAAACCTTCGGGAAGCAAGAACCTGACATCCTACAGCTTTTCTATTGCAATAAGTGAATTACAGCTTAGTTTTTGTAAAGTTCTAAGGCTTAGTGTTAAATGTGTGTTATTTCCTGCCATACGCACAACAACAAACAGTTCTCTCCTTCCTGTTATTCTAACCAATTGCCACCAGATGGTTTGATAATACATTGAATTAGCCTTACACACACACACACACACACACACACACACACACACACACACACACACACACACACACACACACACACACACACACACACACACAGAGTCTTCCAGTCCCAAACATTCACTATTTAAATTAGTAAATTTCTGCTTTTTACTTTCAGCATTCTCTCTACACTAATCACAACCCTCTCTATAACTGCCCCATAACCCTGTTTGTGTGCTTACAGTGATACTTATTTAAAGCATTCCAGAGCTACTTAGAGTAATCTTTTGTTAGATGCTGACATCTTGTGCTTATTACTCACCTTAAACTGATAGTTTTTCAGCTCTTGTCCCTGTGGGGGTGGGACCCACACATTCCTAATTAATCCTGTTCTGGCTGCTCTCCACTCCACTCACCCTGTCTGCTACTCCCACCCCTACCCCCCCGATATCTTCATCAGTCAGCCCCATCCTAGGGGGCCATCTTTCAACTATCTTTAAACTACCTAACTCACATTCAGCTTCCATCCTGCAGCTGCTGTAGCTCCCCTAACCCTCTGTTCATTGTGCATGCATGGCAGGTAAGGAGAACAGTGGCTCATGCATTACTGTCTTCTTATTATTACTGTTAACTGCTGATTTATTTGGTTATTACTGTTAACTGCTGATTTATTTGATGGTGCTGAGCTGAAACTGCTGTTCAGAAATCCTATATGTTATGAGAGGTTCTATCTTGTATTATGAAGGTAGAACTAAATCACTGTATATCTGCCAGGCATTCTGTTAACTGCTTGCAAATCATACACATGTTCTGTCTGAATCCTCCCTGATTATAAGCATTCCTAGAGCATACTACTGCTCTTAGAAAACGTAGAGACTGGAATTTACAATTGCATTTATAGAAGGATAAGCAACTGCAGTTAATTTTGCTATTAGTTCATATGGAATAACATAACTGTAGAATTATTGTCTTAGAACAGCCATACTTTCCTTGCATTGTGCAATATATCGTGTGTATTTACTGCTGAATCATTCACTTAGAGGCTGCATGTTAATGCTGCTAGTCTATGATTTTACAGAGCTGTTTAACAATTTATGCAACATAACCAAATCTCCTCTTTATTTGTATTCCTTACATGCTCTCCACTTCACATTACTGTAACCTTTGCATTAAATTCTGCCTTATTTAACTTTATTTTTTAGTTCACATGAGTTTCTTAATTACATGGCTCCCCTTCCACTTGAGATTAAACTGAAAAAAAAAAAAAAAAAAAGTCTCTTTTTGTTCACTGAAGATGGCTGTCTTTTAACTAAATAAAACCTCAGGGAAGCAAGAACCTTACACCCTAAACTTTTCTGTTGTAATAGGTGAATTACAACTTAGTTTTTTTAAAGTTCTAAGGCTTAGTGTTTAAAGGTGTGTTAGTTCCTGCCATATCCACAATGGAGGGTTCTCTTCTCCCCATTATTCCAGCCAATTGCCACTAGATGGTGCAATAATACTTTGAATTAGCTTCACACACACACACACACACACACACACACACACACACACACACACACACACACACACACACACACACACACACACACACACACACCATCTTCCAGTCTCAAGTGTTCACTGTATTAAATTAGTAAATTTCTGCTTTATACTTTCAGCATTCTCTCTGTACTAATCATAGCCCTATGTATAAATGCCCCACAACCCTGTTTGTGTGCTTATAATGATACTTATTTAAAGCATTCCAGACATACCTAGATTGATATTTTGTTAGATCTGATATCTTAAGCTTATTAGTCAGCTTAAACTCCCACCCTACCCCCATCCCTGCCCACCCCACGTAATGTTAACCTTATAACTAACCAGCCGTCCCACACCTCTCTTCCACCTATCCCATAACCCCATCTCTTCCACCTATCCCATAACCCCCCCAATCATTTCCCCAATCATACCATACCTCCTAACTACTCTACCTCCACACTCATTCTAAATAGGCCCATATAGCACTCCATCCCCCTAAACTCTGTCTATCCTGCTAATATTCTTTCTGGTATCACACTGTACTCAACCACCATCATGTCCATCACTACTATTACTATGATCTCACTTGTCTCACTTACACTCTCTCTCCTAACAATAATCACAACTCTCACGGCACCCGACATACCTCCTACACCCACCTGTACAACCACCACACATAAACAACATTTATCAAGTTACTTGAGCATTCACCCTAGCTTATTCACGGCTAATACCTACGTACTATCCAAAGTCAAAATTCTACCTCTTCAAAGGCACCCCCATTATCACACTATCAGCATCAACTATACCATTCTTAGGAAAAAAATGATAAGTATAACCCACATAATTTGCCAAAGCATTATATCCCAGTGCAGTGATATACAACCTAACCCAGGCCCAACCCACCCACACGCCCCAGAAAACCTAACATATCTCTCATGCTATCAACCATAAATCTCCCAAGCCTTAGAAACAAGATACCTAAACTCCAGGCATGGATTTCATAAAACAATCCCGATATTGTAGTAGCTACCGAAACCTGGTTAAAATCATATGTAATAGACACAGAATTTCTCCTCCCATGCTACTCATGCCTAAGAGCTGATCAGTCTCAGAAGAAAGGAGGGGGAGTACAATACTCTTCCCTAACAAATATACTTTACTTCCCTACTCAAACCAACACCCAACTTCTCCCCAGCCAAAGTACTAATCTCTATATTAAAACATAACAATCATAAAATCATTTGCATAATTGCTCTGTATATTCTTCCAGGAAACAACATACCAATATTAGAAAACATACTTACCTGGACACCCCAAAACGCAGATAATGAAACCATCATCCTAGGTGATGTAAACTTTGATTGGCTAGACATTGCTCAAAACAGCCACTCAAAAAACATAAACCTTTACAACTTCTCTCAACTAATTCAAGACATCAATAGACCCCACAAAAATAACAATTGGGGCTCCATGATAGACTGGATATTAGTGTCCAATCCTAACAATATCACCACGGAATGCATACTACCTAATACCATTAGTGACCATCACCCAGCATATATCCTACACAAATCTTCTACAACATCAGGCCAACACCAATACAAATCAGCCTGAAATTTGACTAAATTCCAAACTTCCATATTTAATTAAACCTTAGCTAAAGTAAATTGGGAATCCCTCAGATCCCTGCACTTAATTAGGCTGTTGATTTCTTTAACTCAATATTCCTAGAAATCCTAAACAGGCAAGCACCCACCCACCAAAAATGGATAAAACATATCCCTGCAAGCTGGCTCTCAAAATCCACCAAAGAAATCATATCCACAAGGGATAAAATCTGGAAATTGTGGCAGAAAAACAAAGACCCCTCAACTCTACTACAATTCATGCAACTCTGTAAGCAGGCAGAATGACTAATAACCAGATATAAAAAATCGTACTACCTCCTTCTACAAAGCCAACATAAAGATAATCCCAAAAAAATTCTGGTCCTCTAGTAACCAACTATTACACCCAGGCTCTCAAAGCAACCCATCCTCTGACCCAGACAAAACCCCAGACGAACTTGCCATCTTCTTCAATTCCTACTTCACTGACACCATAGCTAACCTAGCCACCACCTTTCCTACAGTTAGTACCACCACCACCACCAAGACTGCTGAGAACAAGATTGTGCCTGTAAACAATCCTACCCTCAACTCCAACCTAAAATTCTCCCCCATAACTACCACCACAATAAAAAACTTTTACATAAGCTAAAACTCTGTACTCTGGCCCCTGACAATCTACCCCCACACTCCCTGAAGCTAGCTGCAAACTCTATAGCTTATCACATCAACATACTTATTAACAAATTGATTAAAGAATCCCTAGTCCCAGACATCTAGAAAAAAGCATACATTCTCCCCTTACACAAAGGCGGCACCAACACAGACACCACAAACTTTCAGCCCATAACAATTATTTCACCCCTCTCTAAAATACTGGAAAAAACGCATCCATACCCAACTCCTCAACCATCTGCTTGAAAACCAAATTCTATTACCCACTCAGCATGGTTTTAGACCAGGACAAAGCACCACAACTGCCCTCCTCTCCTTCCTAGATACAGTCAACCGGGAAAAGGATATTGGCAAAATAATCACTTCTCTTCTCCTAGCCCTCTCCACAGCCTTTAATACCATTTCCCACACCATCCCCCTTTCCAAACTATCCACCCCTCACATTTCCCCACCTACCCTACCATGATTCAAGAGCTATCTCTCCAATAGGCAGCAATCTACCAAATGGCAACAATCTTACTCTCCCTTCATCATTACTTCCACAGGGGTACCCCAAGGCTCCATACTTAGTCCTCTGTTATTTAGCATCTTTATTAACAACTTTCTCTCCACTCTCCCACATGTTCAGTAATCCCATATGCTGATGACTTTACAATAATATGCACTGCAAATTCCAGCTCTGAACTCCAGCAAATCACACAGAATGTCCTCACTTCTATTGAATCTAGGATGCTTAATAATCATCTTGCCCTAAATAAAAAAAATTAAATTAGTACTTTTTACCCCTAAGAAAATCACTCCCCTAGAGTAAAAAAAAAAAACTCTTCACTATACAAGCCCAAGACAATACCACTGTATGAGTTGTCCCACATACTAAACTACTAGGCATTATTATCGAAGAAAACCTTAACTTTGACCTACACATAAACAATAACATCATAAAAACAAAACAAAAGCTTGGTATGCTCTACAGGCAGCAACACTTTCTTAACCTCTCTACTAGACAAACTCTTGCAACCACCTATTTTATTACACTCCCTCATTTATGGCATCCCTCTCCTCACTAATATCCAAAATTCTTCAAAATCCAAACTTGAAATGTGCTACAACAGAATAGCCAAATTTCACACCAAGACCAAATTCTCATCCCACCACTGTAACTCACTGAAACAATTAGGCTGGCTGGAACTCCCCCACCATCTCTCATACACCCAGCTAACTACAGCAAGCAAAATAATCTATAGACCTACAGACTGTCCTGCTCTGTCAACACTACTCATCCAATACCAAACCAGCAAGCAACTAAGACCTGAAAATCATCAACTTCTAAGAGTAGAAAAGCCCACCTTATCTGCTGGTCAACTGTTCTACTCCTTCACCATCGCCACACTATAGAACTCGCTTCCTTCTTCTATAAGAAACACAGGCAGCACCACCAACTTTGGCTGGCATTACATTTCAATTCAGGCAATTCATTTTGCATAGCTTCACACTATGCACCTAAACCCCATTGTATATTCCATCACTGATATATATCCACCCCATTTTTCACATCAGGATGCTTATATCACAAAGAATCTTCTCCACTGATAAGTTACCTTGTCTGACAGTCATATAATATACAATAACTATGCAGTCCATACTGTATCATGTTGATATGTATTTAGTAACAAAAGACCAAGACGAGCTGGAGCAGCATGAAAATAATCCAATTTAATTAGCGCTTTCGGAAATAGACAATGCTTTTCCTTCTTCAGACAAACCAGAAACAGTTCAGGATACTTTGAACTTAGTAGTCTACGTAACAATTAATCAATTAAGTAAAAAGGTACTCCATTTAAAGTGAAAAAGTGTGTTGATTAAAAACTTTCAAAAAGTTAAAAAAAACTAATAAAGCTTGAAATATGTGTTTAGTGTTCATGCTACCGCTGTCGTTTTGATATGCTCTCATCTGCTGTACTTTACCAAGTTTCACCTGTCCTCTTCCCCTGTGTTCATTCTTACAATTCATCTGTGTGTCCCTTTTTAATACACACAATATAATACAGTCTATGTACCCTTACTGGTCATTTACACAAGTGATTTTCAGTATGCCCAAAACAGGTTTCCACAATACTCTGCACTGTATACACTTTCATGTGATGTGCTGGAAATGTATAGATTACTTTATTAATAACACACTGGCAATCACTGTGACATTCTGAGCAATCCTGCAGACATAGTTTGCCTATAGGTATACAGGTTTACATGTCTACTGCTGTCTGTGTTGCTGTATATGGTGTCCTGGCCAGCAGCACTGTTGCTGGCCATGAAACTGCACTTGTTTACTTTTAAATGAGGTGCGTTGCATGCATTTGTAGTTAACACTGCTGCTCACCGTGCAAACACATAAACTCCATGTAGCCAAGTCTACACAAATGGGGGATTCAGTAAAGGCTACACAGTCATTTTCCACTGCAATGCGCCTACAGGAGCGAAAACCTTTAGAATCAGTAAGTGCCGTGTGGAGACACACCCCCACACAAACAAGGTAAACTTCATGGCATGCAAATTACAGCATAAGCAGCTGAACTGCATGCTAATCAACCAATCCAACATGAAGGAGCTATTCAACAAGCTCTAAAGCAACCGTGTAGACTCTGTGTAGGCTTTGTCTGCAAATTCCCAAATTTTAGAATACAGCCATGGAAAGGTCTACATGGACAGAATATAAAGTAAAAGGTGTGGGATTTGTACAGAACTGACCTTAACATGTGACAGCTTTAGATACCAGCTGGATGCAACAAAAGGAGAGTAATAATTGAGGCATAATCCTTTTTTGTGCCATAATGCCCCACCCCCAAATAAACAGCACACTTGGAAGTAATGCAGACAGATAAAAAATATAAGTGTGTGCTAATCAAAATAAATATAAAAAAACATTAAACCGACTATTCATAGTTACATGTCAGCATATGTAATCTGTAGCTGATGAAATGCAGGAATATCATCTAAAAATCAGTACTCCTCTGTGCAGATATATCCAAAAGTAATATCCTTTCTTCTGTGTTCAACCCATAAACAGTTTGGCTCCCCTTCAGTTTCCCTAGCTGCACAGTTGCTGTCTGGAGTAGATTCAGGGCTGTCAGTATAGTGAAGATGAAAACGAGGTCTGAACTCATTAGAATTGCTGAATTCCAAATCCTTGGCTCCATGTATCAGATGTAAACGTCAGGCAATCCCTCAGTGTTTGCGTTTAAAGGATGGTAACTGTGAATGCTTGAATCAGGTGGGTGGGTCAGGTTAGACTTACAAAGTGTTACATGTACATCTGTCAAGGTTGGAAATGCAGATAAGCAGTACACAGTTCACAGGTTCTGTTCATTAACATCCAACCTCTTCTTCATTGGTGTGCAAAATGTGTTTTCTCTGTCAGTTTTTTATTATTGTTTGATCTTTTGGCCATTGTTTGTGCAATGCGGAGCTTAGCACAATCATGGGAAATGGAAGGTTAGTAAGGAAGCAATTGCAGAGAGGCAAGACAGACAAGACACAGGGACAGTGATGGGCATGAGAGATTGGTGGACACCATGGTTGGGGTGCGGGTGGGGACATCCAGAACCATGGTTGTCAAGCTGGGTGACAATGAGAATTGAGGACTTACAAGCTGGACTGTCATTACTGTCACCTCACTCTGCCACTAGCTGGAGTGCCTGACATCTGTGTCTCCTTCTCCCAGTATTACATAAAATGAGGGAGAGCAGCCTCTCCAGCCAGGATAGGCATGCACCAGCAGTGCTGTGCACAACCCCATGCATCATACCTGGATGTTCATCATGGGTGATAAACTCACCACCTCCACTACTGCCCAGGAAGGAACCACTGGACTCTCCTCTGGGGAAGAACTACCTGAGGGGGCAGGTAGTGCAGGGGCAGCAGAGGGGTTGCTGCCAGGTTGGCTTCTAGATGTGATGGGCAATGGTGCCAGAGACGGTGGAGTGGAGGCAGGTGGATCCTGTGTGGCAGGCCTACCCTGCTGTGCTGTGGAGCATTTCGTGATATGATACATAGAGATGACATGGACACATTTTGACAACAAGTAATAAAATAAAACAAAAATAAATGAATAAAATACAATAAAATAAAAATAAAATAAAAAAAGAGATAAGGGTTGGGGTGAGAGAAAAAAAGAGATAAAATTAGTACCTTCATATGTGACATACAATACATAAATACAATTATTTGACTCTATCTTAACCTCTACTCTTAAGGCTACCACATCTTAACAGACAACTTTTACTTGTAAGATTACCAGCTCTTAACAGATGCACACGATAGTACAGATTGCAGCAAATACTCCTCGACAACTCGTGTTGCAATTACATAGATTACACTTTACAGCAGGGCATTTATGCCACTGGTATAGAGGTTGTAATGTAATTTAAATATAATTGCACAATTAACAGCATTGTATACTTTGGAAGTGTGGCATTTGAACCCACAACCTCTTACTCCAGTCTAATATTGTAGTCTTGGTTTGTGCTATGACTAATACATGCATACTTGCTTTTACAGTTGAGATATGCAAGGTCAATTTGATACAACTTTATAAAATACCAAAACAGCTATCTTTAACTTTTAATGCTACAATAACGGTACTCTTCTGCTACATACATACCACATGCTTCCCTCATCCTTGTCAATATTGCATCACGGGTTCTCACATTGTCCTTCCTTTCCCCTGGCAGCTTTGGAAAAAGCAGAACTGAACAGAATACTATTATGAATAACAGCCTTGCCTATATTCAGCTTTTAAGTCTTACAAGTACTTTCTGTATTTTATATTTGCACATGTGTGGGATATCCTCCATCCTAAATTCCTTGAGCCAAGCATTGAGGGTACCCCTATTCCTCCTCCAGAGGTCATTGTAGTGATGCCTACATTAGTTACCAGTGTGACTGATAATGGTGACACAGGTTACAGCCCAGACCAAACTATCCAAAGCCTCTGACTTATACTGGGACCCATAATAGTTCCCCTGCAGTACCCTGGCACTGTGGTGTTTCACTAGGAGTCCAACAAAAGTCTTGGACTCCTGAACAGCTCATCTTTGAACCCTAAATATCATATCCCTTCCACAAATGCCTGCCATGTCTGCTATGGATCAAAAGCAATGCAGAATGATAGTTTCCATCCAATTCCAGTTATTGCATTTACTGAGAGTGCATACACTGTTTGAAAATGTTGCTCACTACTTACCATCACACAAGCATGGTGCTCAGGGATGTGCACTGCCAAGCAATGTGTTTGCCCGATGGTATGCAGTGCACAACAGTGGCAAACAGTGAAAAATTACACAGGCAGTTGATTATGTATGCTAGGCAAATTTGAAGGCCATGCCAGTCCAAATAGCAGAAATATACTTACAGGAGCATAGTATAGAGCATACCCACAATCATACATTTGATAATAAATGTGATAATACATAGATAAATAAATAAATAACTGATACAGTATTAGTGTCTCAGCCTCATACATGTAATTAATATCATCTATACTATGTCAAGTGTTATAAGTGACAATGATTATAATGGGAAGTGCAACAACAGTAAAAGTGTATGGAATATAATGTATTTGAACCCAAAACCATGCTTATGGCAGTCCTACACTTATATCTGTTGCCACAAGAGAGTGTAAATAACCACTGTTCATGTTTCAGTTCATTGTTATAAACTGAACCACTGTTCATGTTTCAGTTCATTGTTATAAATTGCAATGTCACAACAGTGAAACAAAGTTGCATAACCTGTACTACAATCTAGTTGTCCAGTTTGCACACTGTCACACTTCATGCAAATGAGATGAGCACAGGCAAACCTGACATTCTTTTTCTCTGGTTCCTGTGTTTGTGCTAAGTAGAGTATTGCACAAACAGTGGCCAAAAAAAAAAAAAAGAAAAGAAAAGAAAAAGGGAGAAATAGTTGAAATGAGGAAAAGCAATCTATGACATACACAGTAGAAAATGTTAGTAAACATGAGATATTTCTACATAGGTCTGGATTTCAGTGTACCTTCCGAAAACAGGATGGGTGCCTTATCCCTCTTTGCCACACAAACAGCTTTGTGGCAAAGAACTGAAGTCATTCTTCTCACAACCAACTGCAACAGAATGTACATTGATATCAAACCATAAACTATTTGTACATTTATTAAATTTCTTACATTTGGATGTAGTGCACTTAGTGATCACACAAGCTGTTATAATTACTGCTTGCAAATATACAGTTCTGTCTTATGTTTCTGTGTTCTTTGATCATTCATCAGTTATCTGACCAGTACTCTGAAACATGTAATGTGTAAGCCATTCTATATCATTGGTCTTAAAATGTGTGAGGATATTAACTGGGAATAATATGATATGCAGTTGCCAACAACTGAAGGGCAGGTTGGATGGCACAAACAAACATAGAATGCTCTTTTGGGAGGCAAAGGTGAGTTACTGTTATGGTACATACTAGGGTACACTGTTCTTTTTAGGGGGAAACAAAGCTGAATTACTGCTATGGCACAAACAAGCACAGACAGTTCTTTTGGGGTGTACAAAAGTGAGTTACTGTTAATGGCACAAACAAAAATGGACTGTTCTTTTGGGGGAAGCAAAGGTAAGTTTCTGCTATGGCATAGAAAATTATATGTTTCTCTTGTTACTCTCCTTGTTTTGTATCCTGCCTGTTGTTTGATCTTGTGAGGGTTGTGAATTCAGAAACTGTAATGTGTATCATTACTTTCTAACATCTCTTTAATGATTTTCAAATACAAACATATGGTGCTAAACTGAGGGCATGCAGTGATTATCAGTACCTTTGAGAGGTATGACTGTGTGAGTCTTTGATGCCTGAGGCCTACTATTTGCAAATCAACACATACAAGTCAAATAAGTCTCTTCTCTCACATGTTAAGGTAATTTCTGTACAAATCTCCCACATTTTACTTGCTTAATTTACCAAGTAATGAAATACAAGGATATGCCATAATATTATTAAACAATGCACTCCAGATTCAGGACTTACCTTGTAAATACAGCAGTGTGAATTCAGTGCTGACTCTGTCTGATGCAAGCAGTACACAGCCAATACATGGGTAGGTAAAGGTTGTGTGAGTTGTCTGGCATCAATTGTACTATATGTATGTGAGTAGGAGGAAGGTTATAGGCCCCTAAGTGGTGAGCGAGTGTGCTATGCATTGTGTCTTAGCCAATGTAAGGGCATACTGAGGACTTCTACATCTGCCTACACCCAGAGTAGCTGGTGGTTCTCCCTCTGACTCCTCATCTGCCTGTGGCTGTGGTGACCTTGGCTTTGGTGATGGGATGTGTGCCCCTTTCCCTTGCTGATCCTGCTGCAGCTGTTTCCTCAGGATTATGTTGTGTAGCACATACTGTGATGTTTCTGTACATGCCCATGGATTGTACTGCAGGGCACTCCCAGATGTATCTAGGCACTGGAACAGTGACTTCAGCAGCCCAAACACACCCATTATGACATTTGTGATTTGAGCATGTGCCTCATTATAGCATTCTTTTGTGTGTGTGTGTGTGTGTGTGTGTGTGTGTGTGTGTGTGTGCATTTCTGATGGGTGTCATCAACCACAGTTCCAGTGGATAGCCCACATCCCCCAGCAAATGACCCTGTGGGATACCCCCCTAGCAAACATCTGGTACAGTTGGGAGGGGTGCCAGATATGTGAGTCATGGTAACTGCCAGGGTTGCCAGCACACACACGTTCAAGATGATTGCCTTTACATTACACACGACTTGGTACACATGACTTGGCAGTTGATAGAGTGTCAGCTCTGTTATGTAGAGCCTGCCCTGTTACCCAGGTGGTGCCTTCATTTCTTAATTTGTACAATCTATCACACCCAGTACTTCAGGGTAGTGTTCTACCTGCTAGAACTGTTGCATATTTCTGTCCCTCTCCTCAGAACTAAAGGGAAAATATATGTGTTAACTGGCATATTGGAGGATCCTGGATGCTAATGCCTGTGACACCCCCAACATGTCCTCTGATGGTCTCTGAAAGGTACCTGTAGCTAAGATTCTAACCTTAGTTTCCATGGGGATGGGCTCTCCTCTGTTGGCTCTGGCTTTAAGTGAGAGTGGCATTTGTCACAGAATTCCTGTAGTGGGTCCCTATCCATCCTGTAGCGCTCTACAATTTCCATGTCATGTAGGTTGTGAAAAGTTAAATGGTGCCTGAAAACTCTTTTTCTTCTTGGCCTACGTCTAGGTCTATTGGCAGCAGCAGCAATGGCTTCAGCCTCTAGCACATACAAATGGATTAAAGCAGCAGCAGCCCCTAATATTCTGTTTGTAGACTTTCTGTGTCTGTACTCCAAAAGATTTGAAATCCACAGGAAAAAACAGCATGGAGTCTACATGGATGCTTAATAGCTTGTTGAATATCTCTGCTGTGCTGGATTGGTTGATTAGCATGAAATTCAGCAGCTTATGCTGCAATTAGCATCTATGAAACACAGACCAAGACAGATGCAATCCATTAGTAATCTACACCACATAAAAAGCAACCCCGTAGTTAGCGAAACTGATGGTGAAGAGAGTTGTATATGTTTGGAAGACTGTAAAAATGATTTTCTTCAGGATATATCTGTACAGAGGAGTACTGAACTTTAGCAGATATGCTCCCATTTTGTCGCATGCATACTGCATATTCTGGAATGCATTTAAGACTAATGTGAAGCTAAGTCTTTTACACTTTTATCAACATGCATTAGTTAGAAGTGAACTGATGGCATGGACATGTTTGTCAAGCCATTTCAGAGCTACACATGATTGCCAATACATGAAAATGAAATGCTGTGTGATAAATATGTACAAATGTTTCAAGGACAAGTCCTTTGATAGCACTTTTAGCATTTCAAGTTTTGTTAGCAAAATGGGTCATTTGCCTGTTCTTTTGTGGGGGAGAGCAAAGGTGAGTTACTGTTAAGGCACAAACAAGAATGGACTGTTCTTTTGGGTGGGGGAGAGTTACTGTTATGGCACAAACAAGAATATGTTGTTCTTGTTACTCTCCTTGTTTTGTATCCTGCCTCTTGTTAGTATTTGACATCTGTAGACTGTTTTATGTTTCTCCAGTGGGTAATACTGACTAGCTACCTTTTCTGTTTTATTTGGAAACAGTTATTTGTAGGTATGGAATACTTTTGTGTATTATACTTCTGTTGTCTTTTAGAGCACCTACAAGTATGCCACTTAGGTGTGTCAATCCACGGAGACCTCCATTCACTGATGCCAAAAATCAAATCATTGTGGACAGGTTTCAGCAACATGGTACTTTTCTCCTGGAAATGAGATAAGGAGATATGACATGCAGAATGTGAATATGGCAGGAAATTGTCCAGGATTTCATTGCTGTGGGTGGCTATGGCAGGACATGAACAGGTGTACCACAGGGCCACTGACATGATCACAACTGCACGCAGGCAAGCAGCTGTAGTGGGCCATGACTGAACAGTTGAATACTGTTGTATAATAAAACAATTGAAATGAAAAAGTTAATTCTGTGTCACATGTCTTTTTTGGGGGAGTTGAAGACTGCTACAGTTATAATCTTAGGCTGGAATTGTCAGCCCCATTCCTGTTGAAAGAAGATTTAATGCACATAAAAAGGGGCAAATGTATTACCTGCTGTGTTACTGTTAATTGTGATGATGTTGCCCTTACCTCTTTCTTAACTTCTTCCAGGACCATCTGGACTACAGTGCAGTATGTCTTCTGCAGATGGTAAGCCAAATATTTTATATTGCAGTATGTGATTTTGATCTCAGGCCTGTTGTATGTATTGCTGTACTGTCTGTAATTGTGGCAACACTGTTAGTTTGTTAGCATATATTGCACTATAGTAGTGCAGGTATTAATGTATTTGTGTGTTTCTTACTTTTTAACACATGTTCATGACAGTGGGAGTGTGGGTCCTGTGCCACCTGATGTCAGTAATCAGCAGACTCTGATGATGATGGTGGTCAAACTGATGTGCAGCTGGGGTGTCCAGAGTTTGAATCTGACAGAGAGGTCCATATACAACCATTCCCTGCATTTCTATCAGACACAGTCAGTAGGCCTTTGCCTTTCCAGTCCACTGAGCCCACAGATAATGGACAGGTGGAGGGTGAGGACATTGATTAGGGAAGTGTGGCTACTGCAGCTTCAGTGTCTGTTGAGTTTGGCCATAGCCAAAGTGAGGGGGAGGTGCCACACAGAAGGATTGATAAGGGTGCTCAGAGGGTGCCTACTGTCCCTCCTCCACCTGGAGCAGGTGTCACTTCCCGTACCACTCAGCATATGTTTAGGGACATCATAGAGGCACAGGCATGTTTCCATAGGTGCTCCAGACAAATACTCAAGGTTGTGGATGAAACACACTGAGATGCATGACTGCCTCCACCGTGTTGCTGATTCACTGTATTGGATGAATGGCACAGTGGAACAAGGGGTGTCTGTTATGGAACGGACAGTGTCTGTGATGGAACATCTGCTGAGAGGGGAATGGCATTCTCATGGGAGTAGGTCAGATACATCATCTGCTGTGAACCAATGTGGCCATACCAGGTCACACCCCCATAGTGGCAGTACTTGCACTGCTCCATCAGTGAGTGTGCTGTCCACACCCAGATGGTGGGCCTGGGAATTCCTGTGAAGGGAGATTATCCACCAGACATTAGTCACATTCAGGTAGCAACACTGCATCTTACCTTTGGCATGGACATGCCAGAACAACTTCTGGCAGAGCCAGTTCTCATGGTTGGGGATGACAATGATGAATTGCCACCTCTACAATGCATGGCTCACACCTGTCCAACAAATCAAGACATAGACCTAGCACAGAGTTTGGCTGTGTTCATTCAGACACTCATACAGCAATTTCACCTAGAGGACCCCTATAGACACACACACAACAGTTACTCATTTTGTTAATCTGGCCATTTGTTATTTTATCTCAATGTCTGCTTCTTCTCATTTTTTACTCACACACACACACACTCACCAATCTTTTGTGTCAGCCTAGGCTTCCTGCCCACCCCCCATACACAACCCCCTGTGCAAGAGATGATAACTGTGCCATATCTCTGTTTTATATATTTTGGATTCAGGGATAAAAAGCTGTGTCTGATGCTGATAGTGAGTAGCTAACTTAGTTCTTAATATATCTGCACTTATATTTGTCTTGGAAAGTTAATTGATAGCATCAACATTTCACAACTGTATAGTGAATACTCTTGTAAGGGTTGTGAAGTCTAAAACTGCAATGTGTATCATTATTTTCTAACTTCTGTCTTTAATGATTTTCCAGGACAAATGTATGGTGCATATCATAAGTCACACCATAATATTCAGATCTTAGGATTGTATGGCAGCACTATAGTTAAACCTCATCAGAGCAGTAATACAGTATACTGCTCACTCTTTTGCATGTACTTCAACAGACACATACAACAGCTGGAAAGATCACAGAGCTTTCTCAACAAGATAACAGAGGGCCTACAAAGCATGCCATGATGTATGTGGATAGATATAAAGCCATGTCACTGTAATCTATCTTGTACAGAATGTGGTGACATCTGTCTGGCCTCCAAGCCAGTGTCTGACCATGTCCTGGAGGGATGACTATTTATCCAAAAATCTGATATAGCTGATGACATCAACAGTGTTTGATGAGAATAAGGTAATAACATTGTCCCATATGCTGCAGTAAAAGGCTCTCTGTAATGTCAAGTAAGAATGCACAACACACACACACACACACACACACACACACACACACACACACACACACACACACACTGACTGCAGTGAGAATAGAACTCTTACCTAAGTACACAGACTACAGAACACAGTACTTAATGCAAGCATCACAGCACAAGTCTGACTTTTGCAATACTGCAGCTGAACTTATAGTACATGATATCAGCAAGTCATGTGTGAGATGAGATGTTGGCAGGCCTGCATAGGTTAATACCTTCATGGATTCATATGAGGCTACTACCATAATGGCCCTAGGTTCATAGGTTCATAGGAGGTTACTGGGCTAATGGCCCTAGGGCCTTTTCAAGCCTAGTGAAGATGTATCAGTGTTCCTTTATAGAGCAAAACATGTAGTCTGTATTTGTAAATCCATGATCAGCACTGGTTGCCTTGTCTAAGAGTGACATAGGTTAAACCCCTGGGGTACTTGTACCATTTCCCATCCAGTTGTCCAAGTAACACCTAAATAGGGTGATTGAGGAGCTCAGTTTTATGTGAATTGGGAGTTTTTCAATATCAGTGTCAATCTCTGTGAGACATATCTGTCTCTCCAGCATGTTCTGTTGATGTTGCAGGCTAGGTTAAGTTCCCTACAGTGAGTGAGTCGTGTCCCATTTGATTTGCAGAGGTGCAGCATTTCTATTAAAGCAAGGTTTGAGAGTGCTCTGCAAGCCAGGCATAAGTCACCTCTGAACAGTCTATATGATACAGAGTACAGTGACAGGGCATTTAGTCTGACCATGTAGGTCATGTGTTGAAGTCCCTGAATTTTCTTGGTGAGAAACCTCTTAGGTCACTCCAGCTGCTGCAGGTGTCTGTTGAGGTATGTGCAAAAGGGAGCGCTGTACTCTATTATTGGTCTGATGAGTAACAAGTACAGTGGATTGATAACATCCTTAGTCTTTGATGCTATGTCCTTAATTATGAGATGTGCAACTTAAAAGGCCTTTCTCACCACTGTGGATACATGATGCTGAAAGTTAACATTGCTATCAACCTGCATTACCAAATCTCTCACCATTGGGTTGGAATTGAGGGTGTATTATGAATAATGTAATTTGCAGGGACCTTTCCTTTGCTGATAGGAATAATAGTGCATTTTTTGGGAGGGGGATAAATTAAGTTTGTGACTTTGACAGCAATCATTTATGTATGTAAACCATTCTGAGTAGGTTGACATCATTTGGAGATTCAATTATTGCATAGAGTTTGCAGTCATCAGAGAACTTGGTGAGCCACAGACCATGTGTTATTGCCTGAATTTCTGAGAAATAGATTCCAAACAGTAGGAGGCCCAGTGAATTCCACTCATGTGGGGACTGAACCCCCCATACCCTGTGCTAATTATATATATATTAACTCTGAGATTGCACCACAGTGAGGAAAGGGCAAATTTCCAGATCCTCACTGTAGCGTGATCTCAGTAAAAACAGTTTGATGAACGGCATGTTTGATGCAATAGCACCAAAAATACCATTTAATGAACTGATTTTTCAATGAAGAGATAGGAACCCATTTTCCCTGGCATATAAAACATTGCCTTCTTCATGTGCATGCCTACTGGGGTACAGTCTTACCCCAACTGGTGATACATGTTGCAACTCACACAATGAATATAGGGCTATGTGCCTTGCCTGCACAGAGGAATACACATCTGCACATCAGCATGGTAATGGGCAAGCAATGCTATCAAGATTATCTACACCAGCTGGTGACTAGATTACTGGCCCACAACTTACTTCACATGGAAGAACTTGAGGCTGTGAACATCCATTTAAGTTTTTGCAGGGTACATTTGTTATTCATATAGTCTAACATAGTTTGGCTAGTGCAGCATTTGTGAGACGTGACTCCAGGAGCTAAATTTGTGCATCTTTTTTTAAGCATCACCCTGTAGTTTATGTTGGTGTAATTTTCCTCTTCCAGTACATCTTTCCTTTAGGGTTACTATCTGTCCCTCTTTTCACTGCATGGTTTGGACTTTACTAGCTGTATTCTGTACAAAAAAATATTAAAATGACAAATATATTAATATTTTGGAAAGCAATGCATTTTCTAACATTTCTCTAAATATTGCAGAAAAGTGATACCATATCTGAACCATCTAAGCATGAAACAAAATAATAACTACAACTATAATTTTACCACAGATTTTTTTTGGTAATAAAGTTTTATATATATATATATATATATATATATATATATATATATATATATATATATGTATATACTTTTGGTTTGGACGAGTATGGCTAGCCCTGTAAAATGTTGCATTTCAGTAAGAAAAGTCCTATTCTGGGCAAAAGAAAAGCTGGCAACAGTACTTGCGATGTTTACTTGGGGGGGTGGTATGTGGATGCCAAAGTGGGTGAAGTCAAATTTACTGAGCACTTTTTGGAGATAAGTAATAATAGAAAATACCCTTAATGTGGTAACACATACATTTGATCATATGTAGAGTACTAAATGTATTTTCTCTGTAAGGAGAACCACTGCATCCAGGAAATGCTCCAGGATATTGGACCTAGAGACCTATGCCAATCCATGCATGTCTTTTGTTTATTAAACATCATCATCATTATGACAAGATTATGGTCATTGCAAGCTTACATGCTTGGGGTGCATAGCTGAACAACTGTTATCTTAATGCCTTGTTAAGATGTTATATTGGATTTCTTATGTGACTAGTATCTAGTAATTAACTCTGTGATTATATATATGGTGTGTTGCTATCACCTTTCATCCTCTTCTGTCTTAGCATCTTCATCATGTGGACATGCTACCACCAACAAACCTCTCATCTGACCCTCCCAAGATGATTAGTATACTATGACTTTTCTACTTCTTCCTTAGGTTTGTATCTACAACTTCTTCCCCCTGTCCATCCCTCTAACTCTTCTATCTCTCCCATTTTTCTCTCACTTTGTCTCTCTCTCTCTCTCTCTCTCTCAGTAGAAAGTATTCTCTCTTCTTAATCATTTTAAAACTACTACTCATCTGTTACCATTACTTTCCCTGGAGTGCACACTCAGTGTGTGAATCAGTTTACTTCACAGTATTACATACTGTAATTCTGTTCTGTCTAAAGGCATTCATTTTGATAGCCATTTCTGGGTGGTGCACCCTCATCATGCATATGAGCCACACTTATTTCTATGTGCCCTCAAAGTGAAGACAACAGGAACTGTTATGACTGGTTATGAATTATGTACTAGGTTGCTTGTCAGTGTATCTGTCATGCCCTCTGATTTCTCCAGCAGTAGAAAAGTATCTTGCTCAGATCATAGCTTCCTTTTCCAAACTTAAAATAGTTCCTAGTATGCATGCTTGACCATTGAGGCAGAAACCTTAAATTCCTTGCCATATTTATGCACCAGCTGTAGTTCTGCTCCACTGATAAGTGCCTTGCATGTCTACAACTTGTTACAATAGTTACAGCACTGCAGACATGCAGAGTGAAATGCACTCACTATAGCAAGTAGTAGAAATGCAAGGAGCAGAGCAGCAGCATCAAATAACTTATGATTAATTTTGACTTTTCTGACTTTGCATCCATGGCATGGATGAAAAGAATGATTTGACCAGTCCACCCCCCTTATTAAAATAACAAATAAAGAAATAAATTACTATAATAAACTGCAAAATACTCCCACAGTGCAATTAAAATGCACTGCACACAACATGGTATACTATGCACATTTGCAGATATGTTTGGTTATTAGATGCCATTTCACTCATTTTATAAAGGATACACATCCACTGAAGCTTTTTACATATGGATGTATTTATACTTGTGACTGTGTATGTGTGTGTCCATTACTGCTATGCAACTTAAGTAACTCCAGATTTAATCTGAAACTCCTCAACCACCCTTGCTTTTTATAAAGTAATGCAGGTTGCTATATTCCACCCCAAAAACAAGCATTAACTATTTTATAGAGGATTATATTTCCTAACATTGCTGACCTACTACATCAGCATACACTACCTCAAAAATAAATGGTTGACACTCAATGAATTGAAATAAAAAAGCCCCCTGCACCCCATACCCCTTGGTAATTATATATACCATCTCCAAGATTGCACAGCAAATCCCACTCCTCACTGTTTAGGTTCATAGGTTCATATGTTCATAGGTTCATACTAGGCTATCTGCCCTGGGGCATTTTTAAGCCTAGCCCAATTGTGTTTGGCTTACGCCACCCCTTGATTTGAGTATACTGTGCCCTTTTTAAAGTTTAGTTTACTGTGCCTCTGTCTAATAGTGACACAGAAGTAATCCCCGGGACAAACCTACGATCCCCCATCCACTCATCAAGATTCTTCTTGAAGAGAGTCAGTGAGGTGCTCTGCCTAACATGAATTGGAATTCTATTCCAGAGCAAAGGGAGCCTCTGGGTTATGAATCTGTCCCTCCAGCATGTTCTATTTATTTCTGTTCTGAGGTTCAAGTCCCTCGAGTGCGTGGCTCTAAGGGATTTAGATTTACTGAGGTGGAGCATGTCCATTAATTCTGAGTTGGACATAGCTTTATATGTCAGGCATAGATCGCCTCGAAGTAGGCGGTATGCAACTGAGTAGAGCTGGAGTTTTTTTAACCGAGCAGCATATGGTATCTGTTTGAGTCCCTTGATCTTCCTGGTGAGGTACTTTTGGGGTCTTCCTAATTGCTGCAGGTGTCGGGTAAGGTATATCCCAAAGGGGGCATTGTATTCTATGATGGGCCTGATGAGGGATGAATAAAGGGGCACGATTACCTCTCTTGATCAAGATGTGAATCCTTTCATGATGAGGTGGGCTATGTAGAAGGTCTTTCTAACCACTTTGGCAATGTGGTTGTCAAAGGAGAGATTGCTATCAACTTGGGTCCCCAGATCCCTAATTACTTTCTCTGTACTTAATGGGTTACCACCTATGTGGTAATTTGTGGGCACACTGTTTTTGACAAAGGGTATGACTATACACTTTTTGGCTTTTAGCTTTAGACCATGGCTCTGGCACCAGTTATCCGTCTCTGCGAGACCTTTTTGAAGGATGTTTGTGTCAGCTGGAGAGTCGATTATGGTGCCCAGTTTGCAGTCATCTGCGAACTTGGTGAGCCATAGTCCTCCCACATTGGCCTGTACCTCAGAAAAGTAAATACTGAACAAGAGAAGTCCCAGGACAGAACCTTGTGGGATGCCACTTGTGACCGGTTTCGAGTCTGACATGGCTCCAGCAACTCTGACTCTGTGGGTTCTGTCTTTGAGCCAGTTTGCGACCCATCTTGTGACATAGGGGTTTATATTTAGGCTGGATAGCTTATCTATGATGCCCGAGTGGGGTATTGTGTCAAATGCCTTTGCGAGGTCCAGATAGGCTGTGTGGACTACCTTAGAAGAAATCGACCAGGTTCAAAAGGCAGGATCTGACCTTGACAAAGCCATATTGGGTAGGATCTAGTGTCTGTAGGTCCCCAATGTCTTTGTTCATGAGTTCCATGATGATCCTCTCCATAGCCTTGCATACTAGGCCAGTCAGGCTTATGGGGCGATAGTTTCCAGGGTCCGCAGAGGCGCCACCTTTGTGGAGTGGGACCACTGTTGCTGTACGCCATTCTTTGGGCACATATCCTGTAGTGAGGCTGAGATTGTACAGCAGTTTTACTTGAGGGATTAGTTCTTCTTGGAGTTCATATAGGACGCAACCCGGGACGCCATCTGGTCCCATGGAAGCAGTGTTTTTTGCTTTGGAGAGGGCGGCCTTCACCTGAGCATCAGAGATGTTTGGGAGGCTGCACTCTGCTGGGATAGATACTTGCTCTTTGGGGGAGGGGAGAAGTTTGCACTGAACCTGTCTGCCAGGATATTGGCGATGTCTGTGGGTTCAGTGTATTTTTTGTCGTTTAGAATCAACTCAGAACAAGTCTGAGAGTTGCATCCCAGGTTCCTAACATAACTGGAAAAAGCCTTATGATTGTCTTTAGTGTCCTGTGCAATTTTTCTCTTGAAGCTGGCCTTGGAGGATTTTATGAGGGATCGTAATTTTTGCTAGTACTGATCAGAGATGCCTTCCCTTTTAGGGATTTTGCTCTATCATGTAGTAGCTTCCTCCTTCTGTTGTACAGTTTATTTATGGCTGGGGTCCACCAGACTGGACGCCTGCCTTTGGATGATTGGGTCTTGATTTTGTTTGGGATAGCATGATCCATGCATTCCTGGAGATGTCCGTAGAATGCGTTTATATAGGATTCTGCAGTTTGGGCCATAGTTTCCACTGGCCCTGGGGCCTTGAAGGATTCCACTTCAGTTTTGAGAAGTGTGAAGTTCGCTTTTGAGACATTTTTCACTGTGGTTTTCTGGGCTGGAGGTGGGGTCGGGATGTGGATATCCAGTGAAATTAATTTATGGTCTGATCTTACCAATGAGGGATATACTTCTGATATGGGGCATAGAGTCCCCATGTTGGTAATGATCAGGTCTAGTATGTTTTCCGCTCTTGTGGGAGTGGTGACTAGTTGTTCCATAGCATTTGAGTTTATAAATTCCAGGAACCTTTGGGCTAAGGTGCTGGGGTTTGAGTAATGCTCCCAGTCTATGTTTGGGTAGTTGAAGTCGCCCAATATAATGGTGTTCGGAGAGATCTTAGTGTTCTCCAATGTTTTCAGGAAAGCCGAGTGGAATTCCATCCTCCAAAGCAATTGGAATATATATATATATATATATATATATATATATATATATATATATATATATATATATATATATATATATATATACTGAAATGCACAAGCATCAAATCACACTTGATTGATGCTGGCATTCTGAAAGTAAATAAATAAATAAATAAATAAGTAAATACATATGTACATAAATAAATATAAATGCATCCATCCATCTACAACAACTTTTCCCATTTTTGCACATGGGGTCAGGGTGCCAGTTCAACAGTGACAATCATCTAGAGCCAAAGTTTAGAGTGTCCAGTCCACCTACTGCATGTCTTTGGAATGTGGGAGGAAACCGGGGCACATGGAGGAAATCCCCAGAGAAATAAAATAAAATAAGAATAGGAAAGATCACAAAGGACAACAGACAGGCAGTCTCCTTTTGAGATTCATTTAAAAAACCCTACAACTATATTCAGATCAAATTTGTCTGAATAGTGGCAGTGTTACAAAAAGTGTTTTTCCTGTTTTTCCTAAGGTAATATATAAATGTAGGGTTAGGGCCATAGTTAAGATTAAGTTTAGCATTTTAGTAGGGTATTGAACTGAGGCTTTACCCCCTGCCCCATCTTACTAATGTAGGCTAACCGTAACCCTAACCTTGCTCCTGCTGTGAAACCTAAACCTACACCTTACCTTGGTAAAAAAACTTTCCATAGTACTACCACTTCACAAGCCAGCTAGCTTGGACACACACTTCATACAAGCACACATAAGCACAATGTTAAATATATCCCCTTACCTAGGCAGTGCTTTAACCCCATCCTGCAAACATTCACAAAAAAACTTCTACCTCTAATTTTGAAAATGTTGATATAGCCAAAAGCCTCAGCATTAACATAACAAACATACACTTATCTTTCATTCTCCCGATTCCTCTGACATTTCCTCCACTCACACACACACACACACACACACACACACACACACATATATATATATATATATATATATATATATATATATATATATATATATATATATACATATAGTACATAACAAACATACACTTATCTTTCATTCTCCCGATTCCTCTGACATTTCCTCCACACACACACACACACACACACACACACACACACACATATATATATATATATATATATATATATATATATATATATATATATATATATATATATAGTTAGTTAGTTTAGTATGTTGGGTAACATGCAGTTTGTATGCTGTATGATCTTCTGCTCTCAGGTTGGTGATCTCTTCTCATTTACAGGTTTATAGGTAAGTACTGGGCTAGTGTCCATTGTAGGCCATTTTAAGCCTAGTCAATTTCCCTTTTGGTGCTTCACTTAATCTATTGTATTCAGTTAGAGATTGGTCTTACCCATCCCATTGTTGATAATTATACAATATCCTTAATAAAAATAACTGTGGGACTACCATAGATAATTTGGGAGGAACCATGCATGGGATGAAGCATTTAGGAGCTGACTCTCTCCATTAGTAGTACAGGAGACAGTCCTGGGGTAAATTATCTGTTTCATATCCATAGATTCAAGTTGTGTTTGATTGGATACGGGGATGAACTATGTTTTATGTGGATGGGGCGACTGCTCCAGAGCAGCAGTATCCTTGGTGAGATACACCTATTCCACCAAACTGTTCTGCTGATGTTGCAAAAGAGGTTTAGATCCCTAGGCAGAGTATTTCTGATGCCATTCAACTTCCTGCCATTCAGCTTGCATCAGTACTGGGTCAGAGAATACCTTGTATGTTAGATGAGGGTCACCAGTTAATCTGTAGAATACCAAGAGCAGTGACAGGGCTTGAGTTGGTCCATGTAGGACATGTTATTTAGGCCTTGCATCCTTTTAGTAAGGTATCTCTGTGGACATTCCAGTTGTTGCATATGTCTGGACAGATGCATGCCAAAGGGGTCATAATACTCAGTTATTGATCTAATGAGGTCTAAGTAAAGGAGAAAAACAACATCCATAGATCTAGACACAGTCCCTTTGTTTATAGGCAGAGCAATATGGAAGAATTTTCTTACAACAATGCACACATGTCAGTCAAAAGTTTGGTTACTGTCAATGTATGTTCTCAAATCCTGAGCAAATATGTCAGCTCTTAGGGATGCATTGTCAATGTGCTAGTTCCCTGGGACAGATGACTTCTCAAAGGATACAGTAATGTAGTCTTTGGCATTTAGTTTCATACCATGATTTTGGCACCAGTTATTTATTTGGGACAATCTTTCCAGCAGGATGGCTAAGTCATTTGGAGATTCATTGGCTGCTCCTAACTTGCAGCCATCTGCAAACGTAGTCAGCCAGAACCTTTTTGTATTGGCTTTTACTTCAGAAAAATAGATGTCAAACAGGAACGATTCCAGCACAGAACCCTGAAGGACTGCACTGGTGACTGGTCTCCTTGTGGAGGTAACTTCTCTTATTTTGATTTTCTACAACTTCTCTGTGAGCCAGTTGGCAATCCAACAGGTGATATAAGGGTTTATTCCCAGTTTATTTAGCATTTCTACTCTGCATGAGTAGGGAATTGTGTTAAAAGCTTTGGCCCTGGTTGAGGTATGTCGTATGTTCAATTTTGCTTTCATCTATTTCTTAGGTGACCTTTTCAAAAATGTCCACCAGGTTAAGTAAGCATGGTCCACCCTTGATGAATCCAAACTGAGATGAGTCCAGTGTTTGGAGGTTCCCTATGTCCTGACTGATTAGTTCCATGATACGTCTTTCCATGATTTGGCATATTAAGCTGCTAAGGCTTATGGGTCTGTAATTGCCTGTGTCTGTGGAAGGTCTGTCTTTATGTAAGTGATTAGCTGTTCTCTGTCTGCTTGGTCCAAAACTTGTATAGAGACTGAGATTGAACAGTGCTGCTAGTTGTATGGCTAAATCATGATTCATGCTTTTTGAGATCCATCCAAGGATGTTCTCAGGACCCATTGATACAGTATTTTTAGCTTTTGATAGCACTTTTAGGACTTGATCTTATGTGATAGCTTGAGGTGAGCCAGAGTCAGGTATATCTTGAGGGAGAGCTGGAGGGGAGTGAGGGATAAAGTTAGAGCTAAATTTATTGGCCAGTAGGTTTGGTATAGCTTCAGCATTGGTACAGATAAAATTGTTCACAATTAGCTCAGCACATTGCTGCATTGTCCTTATGAGACTACAGACATAACTAACAAAGGCCTTCTGACTGTTTTTTTCTTGGGTAGGTATTTTAACCTCCAGCTTGGCTTTATGAATTTTATTAAGCTCCTGTTTGCTTGTTTGTTTCAGTAACCAAGGACTCTAACATTCTGTGATTCACTTTTCTTACATTTGGTGAAAAGTGTTTTTGTTTTACTGTAAAGCTTGTTGATATTATGATTCCACGAAGTGTGTTTGCTTCTGAGGTTTGCCCTGCACTTGTTCTTATGGGATACAGCTGCATCTATGCACCTGTTTGCATGCTGATTTAGTGTGGTGGTATACATTTTTGTATATTTGGTGCAGTTAACTGTTTTTTTTAGGGATTTAAAGTTTGTCAATGCATCATTTGGAGGAGGTAGTTTGCCTTAAAGAAATGTCTAAAGGTACAATGGATGGAAGGGATTTCTGGTTTCAATTTTATTTTGAAGGCTGCTACTTTATGGTCAGACCTAACAAGTGATAAAGATATTTAATGGATGGTGTAAGATGCTCCCGTATTAGTAAGGACAAGATCCAATATGTTATTCCCCTAGTGAGCACTCTGTTTCAGGGCATTTCTATTGACAAAGTCCAGGAATCTCTGTGCTTGCGCACTAGTGGTGGTGTAGGTTTCACACACTATAGTTGGATAGTTTGGCTCACTTAAGAAAATGGCATTGGGTTTAATATTGAGTGATTCCAGTTCCTGTAGATAGGTATTATGGCTTGGTTTTGTAATAGAGGAAGTTCTTTAGCTAGATAATATATGGTAGAGGATCTTTCTGATGGTCATTTGGACATGAAGAAGCTCTTGTGCATCATGCTGCCTTACCAGCTTTGATGTGAGTCTCTTCTGGATAAAGATTGATACACCTCCACCTTTTTTCCCCTTCTGCACAGTAGCTTGTCTAAATGTGTGGAAGGCATTATAGCCCAGTGCTCTCCACTATTTTAAACCTTGTCTCAGTCACTACACAGACATCAGTGTCCTCCAGGGTGAGAAGGGGTTGTAGGGAGTGACATTCCTTGTTTAGGCTTCTAGCATTGATCAGTAACCCCTTCATATTTTCCTTTCCTTTAATTTTCATACTTAGTGCTTTGTGTGCGGCTGGGATGTATGATAAACATCTCTTTAAAGTGTCCTGTAGTTGTAAACTATCATTAGCCAGATCCTGGATTTAATGGCAGTCATGCATATGCCATCATATAGGCTCTGATATGCATGTTGCACACATTGCAGACAATATCAGTGCTCATGGTTTTCTTGTAAATTCCTTTGCCAATATTAATCTGATAAATTTGAAACTGAACTCCAGATATGATAATCATTTACTGTTTGAATTTTTTCCCACCTTGGCTTAGTACATTAACTTCTCATGTTTCACATGATGATTCAAGATGTAACACAGATGTTCCTCTTTATATTTTCACCAGTGCTATTTACAGCAGTTTTAATGGAACTGTAAACAGAGATTGCTTATGAAGTATACAGTCAGAGGAATATGTATTACTGTCTTACAGCTACTATTATGAGGTATGTTGAAGACCAGTCCAACTTATATCTTGTAGAGTCAGTTTGTTAAGAATGGTTTACTATCATTAACTTGACTAACAGGCTGTCAACTCTTCGTATGCTCAAAACCATTCCATGAAAGTTAGAATGCAGAATTTCAGTATACCCAGCACAAACACCAAACCTTGAAACTCCCTACCATTCTGGACCCAGGAACAAGCATTATCATGGGTCCAGAAGAGGGCAAGTTTGGATAGTCGGTAATGTTAGTGGTTGACATTCCGACGTTCATAATGTGGGACTTGTTCAGGTCGACTTGACTGCCTGTTAGTTGAGTTAATAATAGTAAACCATTAGGAACATGAACATAAAAGATAATTTGTGCCCAGTTTTTAATATCTTATACTTCTTTCTGGACTGGGATATAGTACATCTTGTCAAGGACTACTTCTCTGTGGCCCGCCTATCTATTATCAAATTAGCAAACTGAAGTCTTCCAAAACACTTGCATCCACAGTCCCATTGACTGAAAGCTTCTTTGTACCCCTGCTTAATACAGAGAGAACTGACATCACTAGACACTTTGATTCTTAAGCAATAACCTTGTACAAATGCAAATTCTCATAATTACGTCATGGCCAAGAAAGGCATATTGAAGCATTTTTCAACCCAAAGAAAAAATACTACTAAAGGAGTCTTTTTTTTCAGTGTTCAGTTCTCACGATCTCCAAGTGATATATCAAGTATGCTGAAGTATGCAGTTCATTGTCATTAACGGCATGCAGATTGTGATATACAAAGATGGAAAAATTAAAATAAATTGACTGCAACTGTTAGCCAATACATGAAAGACAATATACCTCACAAATCAGGAGAGCTGCAATGAACATTAAAAAAATTCCAAGAATGATATGTAATGACTGGCATACTGTATGTGCACCTGAGTGTTTATAAACATTTTAATAAAATGAACTTTGATCATAAAGAATGTTATACTTGCCATTAAAAGTTGTCATTCGTAAGGATGCATGATACTAATGTAAAGAAGGAACGGAGCACATTTTACAGAAGACAGTTATAATTTGCTTCACCAATCCATTAGCTGAAAACAGTCTTAAAAGAGCAAAGGAATTCAAAGTTTTAACTGCCGCTTTCAAAGGAAGTACCATGGACTGAAACTACATTACCATTCAAAAGGATATTCACCTCATGATCTTAAATGTTCTTGACTGTTTTCATGCAACCTGAAAGCTCTGGGCATTTTTTTAAAACCTCTACTGAATCTTAAACACGGTTGAAAGAATAACAATGATTTTCATTTAAGTCTCAGACCCATTTTCCATCTGAGTGCTTCAATTTAATGAAGTTTATGAGACTTTTATGCTGGTTAAATATAGTTGAGAAAAATCTCTTATAAAAAAGAAATAACCACTAAATTCAAATAATGGTCTTGACTTTGGAAGCAGTTGTCCTAATTTGTCACAGAACTGTAGCATGAAGTAACTATGAGAATAAGGAATTTGTTTAAACATAAGGTATGGTAAATTATTTTTGCTGTAACACAGTCTTCTAAAAGATGAAAATATGGTCCAGCCTACGCTTAGTAAATTAACAGATGGCAAATCATACTGACTCATCAAGAGAAATATGTTCATGGTTAATGCATAATGATACCAAGAACTAGAACCCTTTAGAAGTGGAATGATGTCCTTCGCAACCAGTGTTCTTACTTGTTCACAGTAATAAAACCTTGAGTTTATTGTAATTAGTTAAAAATGAATGCAGCTGCCTTACAGACAAAAAATTTACAAGTACAAAATATTCTTCACTATTTCCTTGCATTATTGCTTGACCAGCAGTTGAGAGATTTAATTTCATTTATTAACTCTAATTTTCTGCCTTTGATAAAGAACATTTTTTTTGGTAGAAATGTTTAATTTATTTGTTCCCCAACAATAAGAAAGAAAGAGAAAGAGAGAGAAAGAGAGAGAGAGAGAGAGAGAGGGCATAAGCAGCCAGGTTTATAGCTGGCCTTTGTCCTGCCTGATAGTACTAGGGTAGAGGCCATCTCATGGGTACTGCTCAGTGCAAGATTCGGGCAGATAATATTACACCTGTTAGTACCTGGTCAATGTACTACAGAAATATGTGCATGGCATGCAGAGCTCAGCGTGGTAAACTGCATGTCAGTGACACAGTGAGTGAAACTATCATGTATCACAACCTAGTCGCTCAGATAGTTCAGCAATGCAAGGCTCAAAGCCTGTAGTCTGTGAGCTCCATCTCAACTATTATGGACAAAGCACATTGAAGAAGGGGTGTTTACACAGATGAAGCACCCTATGCACTTGACTCAATAGGTATAAAAATGCTAAATGTGCTAGAAACCAGGACAAAGGAATAAGGATACAAATTTGCAGCAACTTATGTGGCCTCTTCATTAACTTCCAGTGTCAGAAGCATTGGGAAAAGGCGACTCATCATGTATACTATAAAAGGGGTGCAAAGGCTGGCATGCCATACACCTCCCATGTATGTTACCACAAGCAGTACAATGGAAGACACAGGAAGTCCAGTAAGAGTGTACATCATGATAGGCTGAACATCTCAAACTGTGTGCTGGCTGTGAGTGGGAGTATGACAAGCCGGGATAGATATGTTATGTAAGGTTTGGTAGGTAGCTTGTGTGTGTGTGTGTGTGTGTGTGTGTGTGTGTGTGTGTGTGTGTGTGTATGTGTGTGTGTGTGTGCGTGTGTGTGCGTGTGTGTGCGTGTGTGTGTGTGTGTGGTGTGTGTGTCTGTGTGTGTGTGTGTGTGTGTGTGTGTGTGTGTGTGTGTGTGTGTGTGTGTGTGTGTGTGTGTGTGTGTGTGTGTGTGGAGGGGGAGACAGAGACTGATAGAAAAAAGAAAGAAGGAAAAAAAGAAAGGTAGTGGTACCAGGATATGCCAACAGAAGAGGAGGAATTTTCTCATTATAGCAAGAATAAATTCCACCTACTAACTAAGGAACAACAGTAACGCCATTACTTTGAGTGACTTTAACTACCCTTCAGTAAACTGGAACACCTATATCTCTAATGAAGGATATGCCCAAAATTTCTAGACATAGTAAACAACAATTCTCTTGAGCAGTCAGTAACCTATTAGAGGACACAACATTCCTGACTTGATTCTTCATAATATCACTGTCTCTTGCACTATTTCTCTGATATTTCATTCTCCATTGAAGTCTGACCATGTAACACTGACATTTTCCTTTAAATTTCAAAAGCCCCTAGAGCAATCACACTGAATTTAAGGACTACAAACATGTCACTCTTAACCTGCTTTATAATCAAATATCCAAATTCAGTTATGACTGCACATCCTCTGACTTTGACACAGTGGGAAGCTTCATTAAGGATTTTTGCAACCATTAAGAAAAATGTATGCCAACAGTCCCTACTAGAATCAACTATAATAGGAATTTCAGAAACAAACCAACATGGTGGTCCACCACCATAAATAAATATACAACACAAGAAAATACTAAAATTACTTAATTAATTGTTAAACATGCCCATGCTAACATACTCCTTAAACTGTTTGACCTAAGCTTCTCTACTGGTTTTCTGCCTGATGTGTGATGCTCTGCAGTGGCAATGCTCCTCTATAAAGGTGGCCTTACAACTTACCTGGGTAATTACAAATCTGTAACTCTTACAAGCACCATTTGCAAAACAGTGGAACATATTGTAATTGACCTCATAAATTATGGTATCAAGAATCTTATCAGACTTGACCTCCAACAGTTTTGGGTTTGTGATTTGTATATCCCATTTATTGAATCTGATAAACTTCTTTAAAAGTGTTACAGAGGTTACAGACAGTGACCATGCAGCAGACATGACATACCTTCATCTGGTCAAGGCTGTTTTGGTCATTCCACATACTGGTATCAAAAAGAAGACAATTACATTAAATATTGACCCATGTGTGGCAAGATGAATAATGAACAGGTTTAAGGACAGACCCACAAAGTGTGAGCAGTACATGCCTCATCAGAAAGAATTAAACATTTGCTTCTCCGATCTCCAGCAGTGGGACAAGACCTCTGACTGACAATGTTTTGCCGGATTCCCTGATAATGACTACTTATTATGTGCTCTTGGCATAGATGCCAGATTCACCTGTTGATCCAGTATCATCAATAGAAGTCAATTGGCTTCTTCAGTGGTTCCACCTTGCTCATTGCAGACCTTTGTCAGTTTATTTGTAAAGTTACTGCTTATTGCATGTTGCATGTCGCTTCCTACAAAAATCCTTTTGAAATCTGGTCCTAAATGTGACTAGACTTTCCATTGCAGAAGTGTACATTTTTGTGATGATGCTCAATGCCATAAGAAGAGTGGGGGAATAGACTGTAAAGACACTAAACCTTGACTAGATCACAATCAACTATACTAAAGATAAGACATGCTTGGCATATAAAGCACAAGAAGAAGACACAATGTGATCAATTACAGGTGTATCTTTCTATAAGGGACAAAGTCTGTAAATTTCAGAGTAGTGGAGTGAAGATCCTCTATCATCGTAGAATAATTATTCAGAAGTGAATTTTCCTCTTTTCATGGGATTCACCCAGTTCATTACCAAATAATTTTGAGGTACTGAAAGGGTGAGAGAACCACTATATCAGAAGTAGGTAATAATATTGTACAACATGCCATGCTAATGAATCTCATTACCTATGACTAGAATAGCACAGACTTACGTGACTACTCAGCTAGATGATGTGATCCAGCTGTATACAGCTCCAACTGTATGGTAGACCTGGTGTTTCAAAAAGGCAGCCTGCCTGCAGTACCAGGATTGTCATACAGGTGGAGCTGCATTGGTGTTTCAGATAGCCTGCCTGCAGTACCAGGATTGTGATACAGGTGGAGCTGCATGACAATGAGGCCATCTAGTGCTGGAGCTCCAACTGCAGGGTAGACTGGAGAATGTAGGTATAAAATCGATGCTGGCCATCATGCCTGGATCTTCCCTTTCCATGAGAGAGGATGGTCATGTAAAGTTACCATCCAAGGAATTAAGCTTATTTTTAACCAGAAAAGGACACTTCAAGCTTACCTAAGTGGAATTCAGGTACAGCTTGCATTACACCAAACATTGTATGTGTTCAGTTCCCAGCTTTTCTTGTTCCCTTTCATACACTCCAGTACAACTCTGATTCAGCCTTGTACATTGGTGACCTTCATCAATTTATAGCACTAAACTACTTCGCTGAAGCAAACCCATTTCCTCTTTTGGAATTGGGCATAAGGGTTTGTCAGTTCCCATATCACAATCTTAATGAGTACTGGTGGAGACCTAGATTTTGGACTTTTCCTTATCTTAATCCAGCATACAACATAGAATCTGATTCTACATTTCCTAGGGTACATCCTGAGTCTCTAACAAGCAGTCTCAACAAATGAGTCCATGTTGTAATTCAGTTTGAATAAATGAGACTGAGCTTTCATCACAGATGCACAGAACTTTCAGCATACTTAATGTTGTGATTACCACTGCAGTTATTCAAAAATATGCTAAATATTATTTATAAACATAAATCTCTGGTGAAAGCATTGCTAATTAAATATAGATTAGAAAGGAAATGTTCCCATTTTACAAAGCTATTTATTGGTTACTAACTATTAAATCAGCTGTGAGATGGTAGTTTCCAACCAGATAAGGATAAACTATTACAGAGAAGAGGATAATGAATGATACCCAAGGCCTTGGATACATTTATAAAGAAGACAGCTCCAACTATACTGCAACTTTTGTTATTCTTTTGGTGTTATGATCCTGAGAAAATGGTAGAGGCAATGTCATGACCCAAAATGTGTGTTGAAAATTTGGACTGATATTAATAGTTTAGAGAGAAAAGTTTTTTATAAACTTGTTCCAAAACCTTTGCAACATGGCTGTGCTGAGAATAAAAAATGGACAAGTTTAATTATCTTATGGACTCATTCCAACAAGAAGGAACTATCCCTTCCATAATGACTAATTGTATTTGTATGCAGTGTTTTTTCCCCAACAGGTTTTAATACTTGATGTTTTGAGTTTGCATCTGCCCCTGCTGCAGCATGGCACCATTAAGTCATGTCTCACCTCAGTCTGCTGGTACTTAATCAGTGGTTAACCTGGTCACTTATCCCCACTAGCCAGACCCTCTATTTAGGCTGATGATGATGTGAATCCAATAACAGGAGAGAGAGAAAGCGTGGTAGTTGCCACCACTGCTTGCAGAGAGAGAATTAGCTAGGTGAGTTGTGGTCTTCTACACACTGGTGTCATATTGAAAGTTGAGACTAACTGTGAGGCATGGTTACTGCAAATGGCCCGACCCCAGGCCTGAGGATGGTATTCTGCAAGTTCTGCTTGCTCATTCATCTTGGCTACTGTTTTCTGCTCTGGCATCACAGCTAGAGGAATAATCTAGCCCCACCTACAGCAAATGACTGCACTGACATTGCTGTTGAGGATCCACTTACTCTAAGTGGCATCAGATATATCAACTAGATGGGCTTCCATTCCATCAATTGCCAGGTATTGCATAGTGCACGGTGTATTAGACATAGTGTGGGAGTGTGTTATCCAGGCATTTCCAATGATAACCACATCTGAAGCTCGTGATCTACACCACTATTTTGTGAGGGCGACTTTCCAATGGTCTCATATTGTCACCTACAGTCCTTGATATGTCAGTCACTTGAATATCAGCAGCACACTGCTCATAATTGTGTTCACTGCTATACATTGGATGTTCTGCAGTATTGATTTAGGAATGTGGCTGATGGCCCCTGTTTGTAACACCTACATTATGATGAAAATGGAGTATAACATTGCTGTGCTGCAGACATGTAACATTATTAAATGCGTGTTTGGAGCTTTGAAGACCTGCTTCTGTTGCCTGGATACATTTAATAGTGCATTGGAGATTGATGCAGAGACCTACAGCAAGGTATTTGTGATCTGCACTGTGCTACACAATTGTGTGCTATGTTAGCAATTACAATGTGAGAACACTGTGTTATTGCCAGACATATCAGTCCCAGCAGTGAAGGAAGGGTCATTTGAAGACTTATTGGAGCAACTTGCTGGTGCAGTACTGCATGGGGGCAGAGGTAGGCACAGTACACTGTAGCACTGGCAAAAGACCTCAGCATGTCCAAAACTATGCTTTATGACAATGATAACTCAGATTAGAACTGAAGAATGCAATAACAGAGTGAGGTGGTGCAGTACCATGCACTGACTGCCTAGGCTGTGAATCAGATATTATCATACTCACACAGGCCATGGTGGCAGACCAGTAACAAGCCTCACAATTTTTTATAGGTACAGAGGTGCACAGTGAGAGTGGACATGGGTGGTGGATCTGGTAGCCATGAATATGGCTATACGTTTGGGAGAATCTGAGATTATATCTTTCAGAGATGGAGTGGAACTTTCATGAGTTGAATGTCGGAGTGTATACTGTGTGAGTCTGCAGTACACAGGATGGAATGCCATATTAGGAGCATGAATGGGAACCCAATTATTCCCCCAGGCATGTGGCAATGAAATGTTAGCATCCAAGAGTTGGCATGGATATGTATTACTTATGGTAGGGATACAAGGGACTGTGACAGCATTGAAATGTTGGACCCTGAGTGGCTTGCCTGTGGGATATCTGCAGTACATATGGAAGAGCACAGGTCTTTAAAATGGGACTGTCCATACTGAGAGAGGAGGCAGTCATAAACAGTGTGAACAAAGACATTGTCTTTGAAACAGCGAGTGACAGCTACATAAGCCTTGTGTGTGAATGTGTAACTTGTATCTGTCCCCCTCTACTGCCATAGCATCCAGTTGTCTACATCTTCATGACTGCACTGATCCCTAACAGCTGGGGCACCACTATCTCAGCAGGGAGGGTACTGCCAGGCCGTTATATGACAACTCACTCCTCATAAGTTGCATCATGTGTCACAGTCCCTGAAGTTGTTGCATTTCGTCATGCACACTATACAGCACATTCAACATCAATGCCATGGTGAGATTAGTGTCTATCTGTGCCTGGATCACTTGTTTGACCCCCTATAAATGATGCTGAGAGTGACACCTAGGTCTGTGACTATCCTGTCGGTATTGCAGAGATGGCCATCTGCACTCCTCTCTCCTATGCATTGTGCATATGCCGCAAAGGCAATCCAGCCCTCTGATGCTATAAGTGGTTATGACATCTGTGTAGCTTTGGTGGGGCTGACATGCACAGAACACCCAACACTTAGCACAGGCAATGTCAGAGGTTTACCTTACCCATTGAACATAATTTTATCTGTGATTTGTGTGAACGTCCTCTCCACTGATAGGGTTGCTCACAGTGCTAGTGTTTCATCGGGGTGTACCACGTGCATAGTGCTATCTTCAACTATTGGTGACCCCATGATTAGGCAAGCTCCCATTTGTTGTGCTAGAGACTGTTCCAATGGAACCTAATAATGCATACAGATAGCATACCTGTGACAATGTTGGATTATAGGTGTGACTCCAACCAGCATGTAGCATACAGACTGGATAACTGGCTTGACATCCTCTAAATGATGCTGATGGTGACACATAGTCTATAGTTATATATATATATATATATATATATATATATATATATATATATATATATATATACACACACACACACACACACACACACACACACACACACACACACACACACACACACACACACACACATATACTCACCTGATATCAAAATAATAACTGAAACTTGGCTTAAACCCAACATGTTCACCAATGAGATTCTCATATCAGGGTATAATATCCTATGGAAAATTAGAATAGGCAAAAGAGGTGGCGGTGTAGCATTACTCTTTCAAAAAACATCTTTCCCAAGAAACCTTACACCAAAAACTCCCTGACTTTGGTAATGCTGAAGTGATATTTGCCAAACTTAACATTAACACAAAAAACATATAAACATAATTGGAGGCTATATTCTTCCCGGGGACAACATCCACATGCTAGAAAATATACTGAACTGGTCCACAATATCAATGCCCTACAAGACAATAATCATGGGTGACTACAATATTAACTGGTCAAGCTGCAATTCCCATAACCCCACTAACCACATCAAGCTATGGGGCTTCACCCATCTTATTCAGTCTTCCACCAGGATTAACAAGTCATCCTATAAGCATTCCATTCTTGACTGGATCTTAACAAGTAAACCGGACCACTCCTCTCACTCTGGCTATCTCCCAGATAGCCTCAGTGACCATCTCCCAACCTATCTTCTCAGACCAAGAATCAACCCAACTAAACAAACTATTTTCCAACAAATAATGAACAAAAAACACCTTAACTCTGAAAACTTCACAAATGTCCTCAAAAACTGTAATTAATCACCCCTTAAACTACTTCTAGATGATGCTGTAAAATATTTTATTAGTTTGGATGCCAGCGTAGTAGTTTATTTTGTCCTGTTTAATTTCTATGCTTTGTTTCTAAATTCTCGGAAGGTTTGTTTAGCAATTTGGGGTGTTGTTTTGTACCAATGTTTGCAGCCTTTGTCCCTTGCTTTTGGCAGTGACCTAGTTTCTTTGTTATGCCATGGGGCAATGTTAGATTTAACTCTGATAGTCTTGAGAGGGGTCTGTATGTTTAAGATAGAAAGTAAAGTAGTGTTAAAATATTTTACAGCATCATCTAGGAGAAGTAGGTTTTATAAAACTTTTTTATTTGATTATAAACAAACAATAATCATTTACACAATAATTAATTCACAGTCTCATGAAACTATGTACATACTATTTACAAAGTGCATAAGAAAATTCAAAACATTTCTAATATAATTAATACTTTTCTCTTTAGCTCTGTAATTTTTGCAAGCTAATAATTTATGTGTCACAATCTTAGTTCTCATTCTTATAGTGAGCATTTCATTATTACATACCAATGTTGCTAAACAAATAAATTAATTATTGAATGAGATAGTAGTCTTTTTTTTCAGTTTTTTGTAATGTTTTTTCTAGCTATTGCTAAAATACTCCAAAGAAGAGGTATTTGTGATACTGGAATCATTTCAGGTATAGGTGCATTAAATAATATAAGAGAATCTGATATGTTACATTTATCTGACCACAATGCTCTACAAAAGTTTCTGAAGACAGTCCAAAATGGAAGAACTATTTTACAACCAATTATCATATGTTGCCAATCAGCATTAAGGTCTCTCTCACATCTCCAACATTTTTTGTTATCTAATTTATATATAGCTGCTATCTTTTGAGGTGTGAGAAAATGTCTACATATACATTTCCATGTAAATATTTCCAGTATGGGGAATTTGTTGTTTTTGCTGCTGATTTCAATATTAGTTTCTTATTATTATCTGAAAATTCTTCTTTATTAATTTTAGTTGAATATGACCAGAATGAGCTGTCAGATAAAACAAATTCTGTTCTTATGATTTTTTTAAATTATTGACAATGAAGAAATATTATTAGATGGTTTATTGATATTAGATTGAAGGCTTAGAATTTTGGGAATCTGAGTATTTTGTGTATTGAATGTTACTTTGCATTTTGTATAAGTTCTTTACATGTTTGCAAGCCTAACCAGCTATTATTTTCTATGCTATATTTTGCAATTAAATAATCTGCAGAATGTATATTGTTTCCTGACAAGAACTGATGCCAATGTATAAGCCTACTCTCCTTCAAATCTATCATTTTGGTATTAAAAGATATTAGACATCTGCTCATGTAAGCTATTGGGAATAATATTATTGATAGATTTTTACAAAAATAATTTGAGTTAGTGAGTTTTTTAAATTATATACAAATTTGATTCATAAAAGGAAAATAATATATTGGTATTTTTCATTCAATAAATAACCTTTTATAATCCATAATAATATATTTCTATCAATTTTTATAAATGGCTCAATGCTATTTTTATTTTGTGTTTCATGAATTGATTTCCAGCATGAGGTAAAAGAAGAATATGGCCACTGTAAATGTTTTTTATAATAATAGATGTAATATATAGTTCAATGTTAGGAAAAGCAATACCTCCATCTTCCCAACTTAAAGTATGCCAGTGTTGGGAGATTTTAGGTTTTTTTGGGGGGTGCCACAAGAACTTTATTAAAATGGAATTTAAACTCTTTATAATTTGTTTTGATGGGGGAATATTAATGATTGGCTGATGTATACAATCTTTGGTAATAGTATAATTTTAATTAGAGTTAACCTGTCCTCAAAAAAGTGAATAATAACTTGTTCCATGCTTCTGTTAATTTTGTTATAGTATTGATTACTTGCTGATAATTAGTTGTTATTGATTGCTTATAGGTTGATTCAATGATTATTCCTAAATATTTTATTTGAGAATTTCCCCATTGGAAGTTTTTAAATGTAGTCAATCTATCAGTTATCTGTTTATTTATTATCAATATCTTTCTTTTATTTAGATTGAATATTAGCCTTGATAGTTATTCAAAGAAGTCTATAATTGTATTAACTGTTCTAAAGATGTTTTAACATTTTCACTAGTTATTAAAATATCATCAGCAAACAACTGGATTTTAGGGGAAAGATTTCCATTTAATTTATAACCTTTTATATTTATTCCTTATGAAGTTATCAAAAGGTTTTCTTGCAAGTGCAAATAATAAAGGAGATAGTAGACATCCTTGTTTTGCTCCTTTTAAAATGTTAAAGGGACTAGATATGAAAGTGCCTATCTTCACATAAGATATGTAACTTAGCATAAATCTTATTAATTAATTTTATGAGTTCATTAGAAAAGTTATATTCTCTTAATGTTCAAAACAGATAGCACCAGTTTATTGAAGAAAATGCTTTGTTTATGTCTAGGCTTATTGGTAACACCAAACTTCTGGGGGATGAAATAGACAGCAACTTTTTATTTGACATCCACATTTCCCATGCCATTAAAAAGGTACACAAAAAAACTTGGTACACTGTAGAGGAATAAGCATTATCTTACAAAAAACACAAAGGGCCGGATTTATTATGGCTTGCACGGAGTCTAAGAGTAGAGTAAGACTCCATGCAGCCATCATGTCCGACAAGCAATCCAGGAACAGCCTGCAGGGGTGTGCAATAGAGCTCCTAAAACGGCTCTTACACGGACAGGACTGGGATATGCAAATTACCTCAATTGCAGGTGAAAGGCATGCAAATGAGGTAGATTTGCAATTCAGGAAACCCAAACCTGTCCGAGTAAGAGCAGTGTTATTTGCAGAAATGTACTCAGTTGACAACTGAGTACCATTCTGCAAATAGCAAAACGGAGCCATGACAGCTCCAAATAAAGGTTGCATCCAGTGCAGGAAGCATGCCAATGGCCAAATATATGGCCATTGGAAATGTTTCCCGATGCAATATTAAAAATAAATAATTATTTTTTCTCCGATTTCCGATGTTTAAGCATAGCGCAGTGCCGCACTTGCAAACAGGCTGCGCTCTAAAACAAAAGAAAACTAAAAATGAAAACCCACAAATGTGGATCTTATTTAAATTGTTAATGTACAATGCAAGGGAATGGCAGGCTGAAGACAACATGGCCACCAAGTAGAGGTTGCTAAGGGGGGAAGCTCAGTCTAAGAGATGCAACCAAGCATTAGTAAGCAATCCTATGCAAAGGAGGGTTAGGATAGTGAATCTCAAGTTTACATAGCAAATGAGCACAGTCAGTAGAGTGTAGGAGTAGGATAAGGGGAGTAACAGAGTAGAAGACAGGTGACATCACGAGTGGGGTATGTATGAAAGAAATGAAGCTCATTGGAGCAGAGTGGCATGTGTTAGCTGTCATTTGCACATCATGGAAAGAAGTGTGTCAACAGTTAGGCTAGGTAAAGGCAAGAAATGGAAGGTGTATGCCGTGGATAACACCAAAGTTTCTTGCTGAGTGGGTATGCACGCGTGTGCGCCCCTGTAAACCCGAGTAAGACAGAGTGCGCGTGTGTAAGCCTGAGTGCACAGGTTTAAGCCGGAGTAAGCATGTATAAGGCTGTTTAAAGAGTTGTAAGCACGTTTGCACTGGTGTGTGTGCGTTTTAACCCGAATAAGCAAGTTTTAGTCCGTGTAAGCATGTGTGCGCATGTGTGAGCTGTTGTGAGCGTGTTTGCGCTTGTGTGCATGGTGCTGCCCCCCGAGGAAACAGAAAGGAAAAAGGAAGCACAACAAATAGTAGGAAGCTACCAGGAACTACTAGCAGAGCTAGCAGGTGAAAACAATCAGAATCAGGCAATTACACAGGCAGTACACTAGCCCAGCCCAGCCTAGCACTTAAAACTCTGCAAACAACAGTCCATTATGTTTCTCACAACAGACACTGCAGTAAGCTAATAGAAGTGAAAACTGAAAAAGCTTTACTGAGACAAAGAAATGTTAGGGGCTGCCATTGCTGTTATAAGGCGACATATGCAACATGCTGAGGGTGGTGACAATGGAAATGCTGCTGGACAACCCACAGTGAGGAGACGGAGAAGAGTGTACAGGCCTAGGGTAACCTACCAGGGGCTACATGTGCTGGAGATAGTGGAGCTCTATAGAGTTGACAGAGACCTCCTGCAGCAAATTGTTGAGCTGTGCAGGCCATGCCTCACACACAGAACCAACAGAGGGGAATCCATCCCAGTGGAAACCAGGGTATGTGTTGGCCTAAGAATATTAGCAACAGGTACCTTCCAGAGACCCACCGGTGATATGATGGGGATATCACAGGCATGAGCATCCAGGGTACTGCACCAGTTCCTGGATGCCATGTCAGCACATGTTGGTGATCATGTATATTTCCCCAATTCCAGTGAGGTATTGGGCAGCGATATGCATCTCTTCCAGCAAATAGCGGAATACCCTGAGGTAGTGGGTGCAATAGACTGCATGCTCATATGCATCAAAGCACCAGTCAGCGAGCGGGGTAGGGTCTACTTCAATCACAAGGGCTTCCCCTCCATCAACTGCCAGGTCGTGTGTGATGCCCAGGGCATAATACTGAATGTGTGTGCTGGCTGCCCTGGAAGCTACCATGATTCCTATATCTGGCATCTGACGCAGCTATACCAGACATTTGCCAATGGGGACATCCCACATGGTCACCTAGTGGGGGATGCTGGCTATGCACTGGAGCCGTGGCTGATGACACCCATCAGAAACACACACACCTGAACAGGAATGCCGTAATGAGGCACACGCACAAACACGTAATGTAATTGAGCATGTGTTTGGGCTGCTTAAGACATGGTTCTGGTGCCTGGACACATCTGGTGGAGCCTTGCAGTACTCACTAACTACATGTACCCAAATTGTCATGGTATGTGCTATGCTACATAATATGATCCTGCGAAAACAGCTGCAGCAGGACCAGCATAGGCCTGGGCCAAACAGCCACTCAGCATTGCCAAGGCCATCACAGGCAGACCGTGACTCGGAGGAGGAACAACCTGAGCCTGCCCCAGTAGGCAGAAGGAGGCGTGCCCAGTATGCTTTGGCCTTGGCAAAGAGGCAATGCATAGCACATACACTGGCTCAGTAGGAACTCTGGAAATGATACCTCTCTCTGACTTGCACATATAGTAAAAGGGATGCCTAAATTGACACTACCTGCTTCCAAACATGTACAGGGAGTGTAGTATGTGCATCCAACATAGGCAGCCCTGCAGCACCACCTGAGGCATGATTGCCATGTGTTAAGCAATATAAAGCGGTGCTAAACAGCATTTACCACCATGTAGCATATGCAAACAAAATCGCACACACCAACTAGCACAACTGTGGTCAATGTTGAGTAATATTGGGCAACGTCCAGCAATGTTGGTGAATATTGAGCAATGTTGGACAAGCCTGGTCTAAGTAGGGCATAGCTGTACAAAAGCCAACATGCCCATATTTGCTTAACTGGCCCTTAAGCAGTCTGGTCTGCTCAGTATGAAAATATAAAGCAGTGATGGGCCTCGAACCCAGGATATTGTGCACTATAGTTAACGTACTGAACCACTAAACCATGACAGTATTGCAGTGGTCAGCCTGTATGAAGGAATGTTGATAAGTATATGCAAAGTATCTCATGGAAACCCTGCAGGCACAGCATAATCCCTATCGAGTTATGACACAAAGGTGAGTCCTGCAGTAAGAACAGAACCCGACTTCCAACACACACACAGTATAAATGTTAATATTGGTCATGTTCACACACATCAACAAATGAAGTGGACCTCAGATAGCAACATACTGAAAGGCCACACTGGGCATGCTCACACACTTGAATAAATGAGACAAATTTCAGGTAACAAAACACGGAAAGCCTGAACTGGGCATGCTCACACACTTAGGCCATGTCTGAGTACAGCAGTGGGCCACACATATCTGGCAGTTGCATGTGTTAACCCAGGAACCATTCACTATCCAGCAATCTGCCCTGTGTACACAGTTATATGACAACAGACACATATATAATATAGTGGAACCCTGTTATAATCAAATATGTTCTGCAGATACCTAAGTTGTTCATAGAAACTGGTAAAGCAAAGATGATAAAGACCTGCAAACAGTATCAGCAATAAACATTGTGCATCCCGAACATTAGCATAGGTTCAGAGGTTGATACTATCTGCCCTAGGGCATGTACAAGTCTAGTCAGAGTGTGTTTGCCATTTGCAACCCTGTCAGATTACTACACTGTGCGTGTGAATAGTAGGTCACACAAGATAGCCCATGTACGTTTAGGCTAGTGTGCCTCTGTCTAGCAGGGACACAGAAGATATCCCAGGGATAAACATGCGATCACCCATACAGTCATCAAGATGTCTCCTGTAGATGGTCAGTGGGTGGCTCTGCCTATGTGAAACTGGGATTACAATCTGGAGTGAGTGGAGCCTCTGGGATAAGAATCTGTCCCTCCAGCATGTCCTATTAACATCTGTGCTAAGGTAAATGTCCCTGGAGTGTGTAGGTCCAAGGGAGTCGGATATCCTGAGGTGGAGCATGTCCAGTAATTCTGTGTTGGGTATATCTGTAAACAACAGGCACACATCATATCCGAGTAGGTGGTAAGCGACTGAGTAGAGCTGGAGTTACTGCATCCGAACTGTGCAGGGCATCCGTGTGAGTCCCTAGATCTGCTTGGTGAGGAACTTCTGTGGCCAGTACAGTTGCTGCAGGTGTCAGGTAACGTACACCCCAAATGTGGCATTGTAACCAAGCATGGTTGTGATGAGTATAGGGGCACAATGACCTCACTTGATCTAGATGTGAAACCATATGGGATAAGGTGGCCTATATAGAAGGTCTGTCCAACCACTTTGGCAACATGATTGTGAAAGGCGACAGTACGAACAAGTCATGTCCCCAAACCCCTAACAACTCCTACCGTATTTAATGGAGTACTACCTATGTGGTAATGTGTGGGCATGTTGTTATTCCCAAAGGGGATGACTATGCAACTAATGGCATTTATCTGTAGGCCATGGCTCCGGCACCAGTCATCCATCTCTGTGAGACCCTGTTTGAGTATGGATGTGGCAGCTGGAGAGTTGATTATGGCACCCAGTTTGCAGTCAAGTGCAAACATGGTCAGCCATAGTCCCCCTGTGGTAGCCTGTATGTCAGACAAATATATACTGAACAAGAGAGGTCCCAGGACTGAGCTGTGTGGGATGCCACGTGTAACTGGTGTATAGTCAGACATGGCACCTGCAATTCTGACCATATGGGTGCTATCCCTGATCCAGGTAGCAATCCATCGTGTGAGATATGTGTCCATATCGACACTGGTGAGCCTATGCATAATGGCCCAGTGGGTTATTGTGTAGAAGGGTTTTGCAAGGTTCAGGTACGCTGTGTGGACAACCATCCCTATGTCGATGGACCTGTAACCGTTTAAAGAATACAAACAGGTTCAAGAGGCAAGATCTGCCCACAACAATGCTGAAATGTGTAGGACACAGTGTCTGTAGGTTCCTGATGTCTATGTGTATGAGTCCCATGACAATACGCTCCATAGCTTTGCAGAACAGGCTAGTTAGGCTTATAGGGCAATATTGTCTGTGGTCCGTTGTGGCACCAACTCTGTGGAGTGGGACCACTGTCACTGTACACCATTCCTTGGGAACATATCCTGTTGAACAGTGCTGTAATGCAAGGGTTACATCTGTCATGAAGCTCATGTAAGATGCAGGCACCGTCTGGTCCCATTGATGCTGGGATGTACGCTTTGGGGAGGGCAGCACTCACCCGTTACTGTGTGATGTCAGGGAGGTTACACTCTGTTGGGATGGATAGTTGCTTCTTAGGGGGGATGGGGGGGAGACATCTCCACTGAACCTGTTTGCCAGGATGTTGGTAATGCCAGTGGGTTCAGGGTAAGTTTAGTCAGTATGCAGTAACTCACAGCATATCAGTGAGTGTCCACCCAGGTTCCTGACATAACTGAAGAAGGCCATGTGATAGTCCTATGTGTCTAGTGCAATTGTCCGGTAGAAGCAGCCCTTAGAAGAGTTCATGAGTGATTGTAGCTGTCTGCTAGTACAGATCACAGATGCCTTCCCCATCTGGGATTGTGCTCTATCATGTAGTAGCTTCCTCCTGATGTTGTACAGCTTATTAATGGCTGGGGTCTACCAGACAGGTCCCCTGCCATTGGAGGAGAGAGTCCTGTTGTTATTTGGGATAGCACAATCCATGCAGTCCACTAGGTGTCCATAGAATGTGTATGTAAAGGATTCAGCAGTCTGAGCCATATTTGCCACTGTCTCAGGGTCTCTGAAGGATACCACCTTGCTTTGGTGAAGTGAGACGTTGGCTAATGAGAAGTTCACCAATATTACCCAGGATGGGTGTGTGGAGGTTATATGTATGTCCAGTGAGATACATGTATGTTCTGACCTTACCAATGAGGGGAATATCACTGGTGTGGAACATAGAGTCCCCATGTTGGTGATGATCAGGTCCAATATGTATTCCCCCTTGTGGCTGTGCTGACTGGTTGTGCCATAGCATATGAGTCTACAAATTGTAACGACTGTTGGGCGAGAGTGTTGGGGCTTGAGTAGTATCCCCAGTCAATATTTGTGTATTTTAAGTCACCCAATATAATAGTGTTTGTGGAGACCTACATATTCTCCATATTACCCATGAAAGCCGAGTGTGGTTCCTGAGTTTGGAGGGTGGTCTGTAGCAGGCAACAAACTGAAAGGCAGTTTTGCACAATGGTAGTTGTATATGTATGGTCTGTGATGCTTTGTGTAGTGCTACTAACCCAGAGGTGTGTGTATCTGTGATGTATATGGATACTCCCCCTAGTTGGGTTGTCTGTTCCAAGTCTTATGGTCAGAAAGCATGGTATGACACATAACTTGGTAGTGCTGTTGTGCATAAGTGTGCCTGAACCAGGTATCTGTTAGTGCACAGATATCGCTATCCTCCATACTGAGGAGAGTCCTGAGTGTCCGCAATATGAGGGTAACACATCTGGTGTTGAGCAGCATTACCCTTAGTTTCATTTAACCTGTAATGTCTATGGAGGTGGGTTTGTCTTTTGAGCCCTGCTTAAGAAAGGCACTATGGTGGTAGCAAGAGCCTTAGCCAGCATTCGAAAGTCCAAGACAGGTGCAAGCTGTCCATAGTGAAACTACGTGGCATGTCGAGCATGTCACCACAGGCTGACAGACACTGTATCCCCTATGAATGACACCAATTTGTTAGCCAACTGTTAAACATGATATGTTTGTCTGTATACTGTGACATCATAATTGGTGGGTGTAAGATGCTAGACAAGGTCAGGGTCATACTGGCCTGGGCTACATGATCAGAGTGTTCCTCCATGTATCATGTCATGTGGTCTAGGGAGTAACGTCTGAGATTTTACGCAGCAGCATGGACAATGATGGTGCCAGTCCTGTACTTGCTTTGGAGTGACCTGACTGCATGTGTTATGTGGCAGATCCTGGCACCCGACAGACAGCCCAAAGTGACTATTCCCTTGTTTGGGCTGGTGAGTGGTACGTCAGTGTCTGACAATAAATGTCGCCTATTACAAGTGTATTAGGTGTGTTGTATAGCCCGAAGAGCAGTGACTGTGTAGCACACTGACATTGTGAACTATGTGATATGTGGGTATTGTAGTGGGGTAGCAGTTGTGTGTGTGTCTGCTTTGGAGGTCTCTGCTGCTTAGGCAGAGTTCATTTACAGCATCTGAGTATGTCTATGTGTGATAATGTGGTTTGAGTGCTGTCGCTAGAGGATATGTGAGACTGATATGTGGTGTGTGTGGTTACCTTCACCACCTGATAGACTGTGCCAGTCATGGGTCGAGAGAGTTCAGCACCCTGTATGTCTATATAGGTGCATCTCACACATATATCTGAGTTTGTTGGGAGGAGGAGAGGGTTGTCTGTGTAGATGAGGCAGATGTGACATTGTGTCAACATCACAATATTCACCAGATGGACTGGAGAGTAGACACAAAACCGACCCCTGGACATGCCAGGATATTATGATGTCATACTCTGTAGCCTGATCACAAATGATCAGTAGGGTAAGTGTGTAAAAGAGTATAACAGGGATTAGTGCTCAGGTTCGTTGGTGTTTTGTAAAGAGTAGCTGAGAAGGAGTCCAGACTGAATCATGACACCAACTTCAGCTATGTCATAAATAGCAATGTACACCCATATATGACCTGAGTCAGGGCCAACTGTACCTGACTGACAATGCCGACATCCTGACAGACAGGCCCATATATACATACCCACCTCCCACTGACGATAGTCCATATCATCATACCAGGAGATATCACATGTAGAATGGATGAGCAGCTACCCCCAATGTCAAAAGCATGGCAGCAAGTGGAATACATTGATTCCCAATATGTGTCATGCATAAACTACAGAACAAACAGATCCTGCACCTGAACAGTCAGCTGAGCCTCACCCCCTACACAGGATGTGGAACCGTTGAATGTGTTACAGCAACATATGGCACTCCCCACAAGTGTTGGTGCACAACACACAATGGGAAGTACAGTCCAGTACGCCTATGAAGTCTGATCTGCAAGGTCATGGAGTCCATCATATTTGAAGTCATAAACAGAGCTATTGGAAGCTGACATACACACAACCCTACCAACTGTGGTATGTTCATGTGCGGATCATGGTTCCCAAACATGCTAGACTGTTTGCAAGGCAGCCGCCCAGGACATACATCACTGAATACAGCTACACATGTCTCACATAGACTTTGAATAGCCCTTTATCAACATCCCAGACACATGTAGTATCCACAAAACCAACAAGCCGTGCATAAATATGTGTTGACATATGAAGGAAAGTCAATGTGTCCACAGATAGATCACACAAAGTAAGGATTATGAGGTCCTGTTCAAGCTGTTGACACCTGCTGACCCACATGGATCATTCCTGGAATGGCATAAAACAAAGTATACACACATCACCATGTCCAGTCTGATGATGTCACCATCCTATACATACAGCAGGAGAAGGGAAACCAGCCAGTAAAGCAAATAGCGTGCCGTGTTAATGCGTCTCTCTCTAGTATCATAACGGGGTGTGTGTATGTGTGCAGTTTCCTTTGAGAGGAGTGCCCTTTTTGGAGACTGGGAAGACTCACTAAAAGAGGTACATTTCTCTTTGGAAAGTCTGATGTTGTCACCATCCTACAAATACAGTAGGAGAAAGGAAACCAGCCAATAAAGCAGATAGAGTGCCATGTTAATGCGTCTCTCTCTAGTATCATAACATAGTTAGGTAGGGGTTTGAATCCTGCAAACACTGACTGTGCGTGTATGTGTGCAGTTTCCTTTGAGAGGAGTGCCCTTTTTGGAGACTGGGAAAACTCACTAAAAGAGGTACATTCCTCTTTGGAAAGTCTGATGATGTCACCATCCTACAAATACAGACGGAGAAGGAGAAACCAGTCAGTAAAGCAAATAGCGTGCCGTGTTAGTATCATAACATAATTAGATAGGGGTTTGAATCCTACAAACACTGACAGTGTGTGTGTCAATGCGGTGTGAGTTTTGGTTTTACTATGGTAGGACATATTATGATTAAAACAGTAAGTGCATTGCACACATCAGGTATCTGCATGGCAAATATATATGTGTACATGTCCCCTCAATCAGTACATAGGAGTGAAGCCTGCATACTACATGAATGCATCTGTTTCCATTGACAGGTTGTGCTGCTGCTTCTCAGATCGTAGGTCACATATGTATGTATGTGACAAGGCCATCCACTGTTGTGATCTGTGGCCAAGGTCATCTGTGCCACACACACCCATGACAGTTACTAAAGAGTAGTGTGAGTGAGGGTATATGTCTGGGGTATATGTCAGACATGTTCATACACAACAACGACTGGCAATAATGGACAGTCTGTATAGGTGTACAACTGCCTTGTGGATATGCATTCAGGCCTCTAATGTCTTATGTGATACACAGAGGGACTCCACAATACCTATGGATATGTGGATACCAAGGGACACATGACATAACACGAGGCTGTATGTACACATTGGTACCCAACATACATGCTGAGGTCTACCATCGATGTGGTACTGATAGGATAGTATGTATAGTAAATGTGGATGACTATGCCATAGCCGGCTTATTGCTATACAGCATGTATCAGACAACAGGTGTCTGTCTATATGATATCCTTGTGTAGGATATGCGTCCCATCCAGGGAATGCATTGTAGGTCAATGCATGCATTTCCAGATGTGGATGGACACATCCCTAGTGTCTGTGCATGTACCTAAGGGGGCTATATGCCAAACAGGTGTGGTCCCAGGAATGGGTGGTGGTCAATACCACTGGTTAGTGTTAGAGTCTAGGACCGGAAGGATCCAACTGTGACTGAGTTCCCTACAACTGTGTGTCATTTGTCAGGACATCATCCAATGATTGCTTATAGTCATGCTGCTGAGGTTGTGTATACTACCAGACTGCAAATCATTGACAGATATTAACAGCATCACCCACAACATAATGTCAACCCATGACATACACACATGTGGACCCATGTTAGTATATAACTGTAGTAGAATGCATACTGGCCATTGAAAGTTACTATGAGATGTTAACAATGTGTACAACAGGGTATGCCACACGTCCCATGTGTCCACCATGCACGTACATGCAGACAGTGTGCACCCACCATGTTCACAGATGTACACTTGCTAATCTGTACTGCACACATCACGCACATACTGTCCACTCACTAACACATGCTGGCAACACATTACACTCCAGCCAAGTGGCACATGGGTGGACAATACATACTCAGACCTAACAGTGGTGTAAACAATGCTACATTGACAATCAGAGCTTTGATGCATAATGCCTGCTCAGACATACCTACAAGGATGTTATTACACTTTAATGTTGACAACTTGCTAATATTGCTACACTGCTATAATGTCACCCTGTGCATCAACACCATGTTAGCCTGTTCCTGCATCAATGTTACAGATGACAGGAGGTGACACAGGTATCATCATATGCATAGGGTGTGTTGTTGTTTGCCAGAGCTTGACATTGACCCATCCAATCGACATGTCTGTGTGTGTGTGTGTGTGTGTGTGTGTGTGTGTGTGTGTGTGTGTGTGTGTGTGTGTGTGAGGGACAACAGTACAGCATGGGCCAATGTTGATGTAATGTGTGTGTGTATGTGTGAGCCCTAGTTGTTTGGTTAATGTGTGTGTGTCTGCATGCACACAGCTCCACCATGTGGCTGCCATATACGGTAGTTTGTGGGACAGCCACAGACTGTACCTGCTAAGCTGTACAGATCACTGTCTCTGGCCACGGACACAGTACCTTTGCCTGGCAGGGGTGCTACGGACAGTATCGGGTACCAACCCCGACTGGGTACTGTCATCAGAGGCAGAGGTATGATGACTGGCCCACGTCCCTGCTGGGACTGGCCAGAGCCAGGTGCACATGGTCTACTGGGATGGTCAATGGACAAGCCAGCCCCAGCATGGCTGGGGCTGGAACTGCCACTACGGGAGTGGCTGTGAATGTGTGTCATGTGACCTATACACCCACTAGCATTACAAGACATATATGCAACACTTTGTTCGGATGGCGACTACTATGCATATTGTGTATACTGGCATATGTAAGCACACACACAACATGCTATGCATATTGTGTATAGGTGCATATGTTTGCACACACACAACATTGAGGTGCACAGCAATGACTGCTATGAGTAGTACTGTGGTCACTGTAACTGGATGGGGTGTAGTACCCTGTGCCATCATCATCATGCATCTTGTGGTCACTCACAGCTACTAACGTGTGCAAGACCAACTTGTAGCATGCTGTACCTGAACTGCAGCGCCGTGGCTACGTTCACAATTACACAGCCACTTTGTACATGGGTGTGTGAGGTGCCCGATAGTAAGCATTGCCTAACATGACTGTGTTATGTGTTGAAGAGTGTTGTACAGCCCCATGATAGGCCTCTATCCCTGAGGTACATCATGTGTGTGTGCATGACATGTAGGATACTGAAGTGTGACCTTACAGCGGGTGTGTGGTAATGCCAAATGCAGCATGTTTTCGTGTCCTGCGTATGATAAATGTGTTCTGTTGAGTACAGCTGTAGCAACTATACATATCCAATGTGCAGTACAGTGTTGCCACAAATGTGTCTGCTGCTCTGTGCATTGCATGTGATTGAGGCAGCTACTGACTTTACTGAGATGTTTAATGTCTCACAGCAAACATGCACAGCATGCATTATGCTTAGGTGTGTTACTTGTACATGGCCTACACCTCACCTATGACATGCACATGTCATTACCAATATTGAAGTGTTAACACACTCACCAGCATGTATCGTCTGCCCTGCTGTCACACCAGAGGGACCTACAAGAATATGACACAGTTTGTCAGTGGCCACAACTGTGGCATTGCTACTGTGAGTGTGCTAAACTACAGTAGAACAACAGTCAACAGTCACAGGTGTACAGATACTATTCCAAATATCAGTATTGCACACAATAGGCAGCACAACTGCTGAACACACAGTACACATCTTACATATGCATATCCTAACAATACAGGTAACAGTAGTCTACAGCTAGGGCATATTACCTGCACACTCCATGTCATCATGCTGGATGGCTCCGGCCTCCATGATGACACATGTGTGATGCTGTTGCTGCTGTAGACCAGGAGCCACCACGCTTAGGAGCAGCTCCTCCACTCTGGTGAGGGGGGATGTATGGCCGCCCCACCACCTGTGGCGAGCTGCTGTCTATGGACATCAGACGCACACTGCCAGACATGTCTAATTAAATCAATGCAGTGATGGCGTACCTGCTCATATGTCCAGTTATGCATGCCTATGTCATTTACCCGACGAACAAGATCTTGCCACAGTGCAGTA